>NC_142806.1:38139879-38411496 GCF_049724085.1 Artemia sp. Qi Xiang Cuo
AACTGCCTATCTAACTCAGATTTATATATGGAGTCCAGCTCGTTGGGTGGTGGCGCAAACATGTCATTGTAATGGTTTACCCAACTTTCATCGGGAATGGGACTTTGCAAATCAGCGTCGGCCCTGTTAGATTGGAATCACTTCCATAAGATGTTTGGGTCACTCCTACAATCACAAGACAACTTCTCCACTTGCTGGATTTGCATGTTCTCGACAGTACGTTTGAATTCTTTTTTGGAATGTCGAAAGCACTGAAAAACTACTCCAGAGCAGGGTTTGTCGCAGTTCTTCCACAATTCGTACCAGAACTTGGATCTCTTCTTGGCAAACTTGACATTTGGGTTATCCCATCCCTTTTTACGAGTGTTGGGGTACACTTTTGCCACTGGAACAGCAGCAGATTCCGCAAGCTTCATCAAATGAACAATTTCGGAGCAAAAGATGTTCAGGGCTAGTCTGTCTCGATTTCGGCCATGAGTAAGCAGGTGGAACGGTACTTTGATTTTAGCAAGAGTTGAGTCAAGAATATCTTTGTACAAGGACTGATCTATCCTTTGCCATTCACTCTTGATAAACCATGATCGCCCGAGGCATCGCTTGTACGTGGAGAATCGTACCATTAAGCTAATCCCAAGGTTATCGCTACAATTGTGTTCCGAGTCAACAATGGCTTTAATCCCGGTCGGAAGTAGGAAATTTACGAAAAATTGATCGATATCTGATGTAGCCAGGGATGCGCTGTGGACAAACGTGAAGAACTGGGATTTTGGAACCGGGGCCATAGCTTCTGGCAGACACCCCCTTAATCTGGTGAAAAAACGATCATCATCCAGAAGCTGACAGTTGAAGTCCCCACAGATAATAATCTTTTCTAACTTGTATTGTTCGGCCAACCTCCCGAGTCTCGCACAAGCCTTCGTGTAACGCCTTTCTGAGAGGACATCACGATAATTTGTAGGGAGGTACACTGATATGACTATAAAGCCATTTGGACCAGGAACTCTGATCGCAGAAAAATACTCGCATGAATCAATTAGCGTGCATTGCAAATTGGAGTCTGCAATGATCAAGATTCCACCACTCGGCCTTCCACCTGAGCTGTTGCGGATAGCAGGCTGCAAAAAATAGTCCTTTCCTGGAAATCGGTCAAGGATTGCTGAATGATCGGATGTTATCAAATGTTCCTGAATGCATATTATGCTATGCCTGGTTACTAGATCACTTAAAAGAGACAGCTTGTGTGGAGCGTGCCCGTATATATTTCTGCTATAAAGCGAGATAGTTGCATTCATTGCTTACGTTTGTTTGATCTAGCCTCTAATTGTCTTTTATAAACCGGGCATTGCGAGCTTTAACATGGATGCTTTCCAGAGCAATTAGCACATTTAGTGTCACGGACACATGGATTGTCTTTAGGGTTTTTGTGATCGCCGGAGCACCTGGAACACTTCGCATTGTTAGGGCAATGTTGTTGCAAGTGGTCACACTTTTGGCATTTAAAACACCTCAGAGGGGCGGCAACATATGTGTCCACTTGATATGGCAATAACCTACGTAAACGCCATATTTCAGTGCTTTTTCAAGAGCTTCTTTGTCTCTGAATGTTAGTTTGACTAACTTGCTAGTACCATAGCGCTTCGCTTCTTGGATCCCGTCCATAGCAGACTCAATCTCCTCGTTTGTCGTATCTTCAGGGACAAATTTAGCCACTCCCAGGAATTTTGGTTTATGGATTTTAACTACAGCCGCGGAATTCGATTTTATGCTATTAGCTATAGCTTCTGCATCATGCTCGGTTCTAACATACAACACCAGCGTATTGCTTCTCATAACTACCTTCTGTACTTTTCCGGATGCACCATTGGAATCAAGAAATTCTTTCTACTTTTGACACGATTTATAGATTTCGGTTGGTGCTTCTTTTACGTGAAGCGGGATACTTAGAGATTCGCTGGGAGTAGGCCACGTTTTAGTGACAAAACTGGCGTTGCATCGGTCCAGCCATGCATTCATTTTTTCACCACATTCGTTTAGTTTGCACGTTAATGAGGTAAATACATCGTGAGGTATGGAAGAAGTCTCAGATGGATCATAAATAGTGAATTTGAAAGGGAAATCACCCTTAGCGTCCAATTCCTTCATAGCATGAATCGCATCTTCTACAAAAACAGATGCATTTATTGTGCTTCTACGCTCTTTCAAAATGGTTCCATCTTTATCTAATTGATCTCGAATAAATCTTACGGCTTGTGTGACAGATTCCTTGTCAAAAAATCTCACGGCAGTGCTTACAACCGATTCATGGGGAATATCTTTGAAGTTAAGTGAACGCTGGATGAAATTTAAAAAAGGGCTATATAAATACTTGATTTGTGCCATTTTTCTTCGCTTATAATCTATTCAAATTAAGTCCAATCGTACCCAATGATGTCACAAAAATTAACAATCCAAGTCCTTAATCACATCCAAAACCGGTCCAGAAAGTATTCGCAAAAATATACGTATCGCCTCTGGCTATTCACTCGTTTCTTGGGTGAATGAATGCTGAATGAACTACACAGAAAGAATGCTGACGAGATACAGGTAACAAAACCAGTGGGAAGTGCGGGTACCCAAATCGCCTTTCCCCAGCAGTTTAAGGATCAATATCCGGCCGATACCGATACGGCTCTTGTGTTTGTTCCCGCTCTCTTCTGCACAGGCTGTCACTAATCAGCGAAAAAAAATAATGAGAATTTGGCTACTAAACTATTTTTATTAACCAAATAATCCTTTTTCTTTCCTTCCTTTATCCTCTTCTTTCCCTTCTTTCCTTCCTTTTCTTTCCCTTAAAATTTGAACTGTTGTTGCTACCGTATTAATAATCCAAACCAAGCAATTAGTCCATATCAATAAGTTTACCTTAGATTATAATCCGTAGCAGAAATAATCCTGTGAAATAATCCTCAAGGTCACTGAATATATTATAGCTCAAGGCACTGAATTAATACAATTTCACAGCTGGTTTTAAAGTTCACTAGATCCAAAAAAGATGATGTTATCACTCCGGAGACTAAATAGAGACTGGATATATATATATATATATATATATATATATATATATATATATATATATATATATATATATATATATATATATATATATATATATATATATATATATATATATATATATATAATATATATATATATATATATATATATATATATATATATATATATGTGTGTGTGTGTGTGTGCGTGTTGGAATATCCATTTTGACTGTCAATCTTGCATCATGTTTTGCCACAATGGGAGCCAAAGTCGCAACCTTCAGTCAATTCCAGCTCATAAAAAAGACATTAGCACTCACAATTCTAGTCTGAAAGAGCCCTCTTTTTGTATTCTACGATCATGTGTTCGATTTGAGCTGCACTCATGATCTCAACTTTTGGGGATATAGAGAGAAGGACGGAATTAGCTCTTCAGTCATACCAAATGACAAATACTCTCAATGTTTAATTTAAAATTTTACAGTTTGTTCACTTTTCTCATGAATCATCGAATAGCCCTTGGGCCTAGAATATCCTATTTGCATATATATTTTTTTTCAAGGTCTTTATGAGCATAAGAGTTTTCCGGGTAAAATTTACGTACGATCCAAGTTACAAATGCACAACATTCTCACCTTTTTAATACAGTTCACCAATCAAATTCTTGTTTTGAATTAGTCACTTTCATAAGCCGATGATCTGGCTTTATCTTTGCTCGTTTTAGGTTTTAATATGGCTCTTTCCTATGAAAAACTTCGCTTTTGAAAGTGTTTCTTTTTAATATTAAATAAAAAAACAAGTTTTTTAAACTGAAAGTAAGGAGCGACATTAAAACTTAAAACGAACAGAAATTATTCCGTATATGAAAGGGGCTTTCCCCTCCTCAACGCCTCGCTCTTTACGCTAAAGTTTTTTATTGTTTTAAATATAAAGTTGTGAGACAGAGTCAAACTTTAGCGTAAAGAGCGAGGCGTTGAAGATGGGAAAGCCCCTTTCATATACGGAATAATTTCTGTTTTTTTTAAGTTTTAATGTCGCTCCTTACTTACAGTTTAAAAAACTTGTTTTTTTTATTTAATTTCTGTTCGTTTTTTAGTTAATGCAGCTTTTATTTTGGCTAACCGTCATTGAATAAGTAAACAAATTTTCATAAAAATTTTACTTTTCTTTTGTTAAATGGATGTCTTTACAAATTAACTTATGTAACTAACTTCTATATTTGTATATTTTTCTTCTGGCAAAAAATACAAAGTTGCAGATTTTTGCAGATGTGAGCTTGAAACCTATGTAATAGGGTTATCTGATACGCTGAATCTGACGGTGTGATTTTCATAAAAATTCTTTCACTTGTAGGGGATGTTTCCCCCCTCTTTAAAAAATCGAATAAATTTTCTCAGGCTCGTAGCCTTTGATGAGTAATACTAAACTTAATAAAATTTTTATATTTAGAATCAGCATAATAAACACATTCTTTTGACACATTTATTGACATCAAAATTCCGTTTTTAAAAGTTTCGATTACTATTGAGCCGTATCGCTTGTTTTTTTATTGTTTTTTTTTGTTACGTATATGTTATTACGTATATGAGGGGGGTCTCCCCTTAGTCAATACCACGCTCTTTACGTTAAAAGTAAAAAAAAAATTTGATTCACAAACCCCTGAATCACAAAGGCCTTTTAATTAGAATAGATAGCTCTTTTTAAATCAATAAAAAAAAGTGTCGCTTAAAGCGCGTGTTATTGAATTGTGGGAGAACTCCCTTATATACATTATAATTTCTGTTCGTTTTAATTTCTAATATTGCTTCTTACTTTCAGTTCAAAAAACTTTTTTTTTTATTTAATTTCTGATCGTTTTTCAAATAATGCGTGGAAATCCAGCGCCCCCTTCATATAACTGTCCTTTACCCCAACGAAACATCCTCCCAAAACCGTTTCTCTCAATTCACCCCCGACTCTAGCCCCCCCCCCCTCCAGAACTAAATCCTTCCTGATAATGTCTGTAGGCCTATACGTCCCAAGGACCAATAAATAATACTTGCAAGTCCGGCACCCCTTTCCTTGCGATTTTTCTTCCCCCATGAAAACTTCCTTCATGAACAGATCCTCCATCATAGCCCCCGAACCACCCTTCCCTCCCACTACCAGAAAAAAAACCTCCTGAAAACTTCTGTATATTTCCCAATAACCAAAACTATATGTTAACTTTGGGTAAAGCTCATAACTCTTAGCCCTCCCCCTGGGGACTTCGGGGGATTAAGTCATCCTAAAAGACATATTTATCATATTTTCGACCATGCTGAACAAAATGGCTATCTAAAAATTTTGATCGAGTGACTTTGGGAAAAAAATGAGCGTGGGAGGGGGCCTAGTTGCCCTCCATTTTTTTTGGTCACCTAAAAAGAGCTCTAGAAATTCTAATTTCCGTTCCAATGAGCCCTTCCATGATATTCTAGGACCACTGGGTCGATTCGATCACCCCTGGGAAAAAAAACAAAAACAACAATAAAACGAATAAACACGCATCCGTGATCTTTCTTCTGGCAAAAATGAAAAATTCCACATTTTTGTAGATACGAGCTTGAAACATCTACATTAGGGTTCTCTGATACGCTGAATATAATGGTGTGATTTTCATTAAGGTTCTATAACTTTTAGGGGGTCTTTTCACGTATTTTCGAAAATCAGCCAAATTTTCTCAGGCGCGTAACTTTTGATGGGTAGCACTAAACTTGATGAAAGTTATATATTTGAAATCAGCATTGAAATCTCATTCTTTTGATGTATCTATTGGTATCAAAACTCGTTTTCTAGAGTTTCGGTTACCATTGAGCCGGGTCGCTCCTTACTTACAGTTCGTTACCACGAACTGTTTGACTAATAAAGAAGTTACATTTGCGTTAACGAATTCCATTTATCTCGTTTTGAAAGTGAGTATTTTTAGAATGACGTCTTATGCTAGTCATTAGTGCGCATTATTGCGTCTAATTTATTTGTTTTTCTCCGTTGCCGTTGCTTTATGTCGATTTTTATTTATTTTGTTGTGTCCAACAGTTTGAGGATTCTGTAAGTCACTCTCTGTTTCTTTTATTTACGGCGTGTGCATTTTTACTTTTTCAAAGCCATTGAGGGTTTTATAATTTCTCACTTATCTCACTAGAAAAAGATAATTTTGAGAGGAATACCTTACTTATAGCAGGTTCTTACTCTGGTATTTCATCTTTCATTCTTTAATTTTTCCGTTTCAGTTCAATTCTACCTTTTTTTAGTACAGGAATAATAAGGTTTGACCAGGAACAAATTGATAAAGTAATGCTTTCTTTACCAGACCAAAAAAAATCGCTGAACAACATATCCAAAATCTCCGTCGCTAACTCGTTGCAAAATTTGTTTTTTTCGCCGTTTTTGTGCATTAATTTTTTTTTTTTTGGAAAAAAATGAAATATCACAAAGCTGGTGTTTGATATGTCTTTCTGTATCAGATTTAAAAGCTGAAATGATATATGATGTTAGTTTCTCAGAAATGTTAAAAAATAAATCAGAAATACTCTGATTTTGAACAAAAATGAACAAATTTTAACGTTTTAGGTAAAAAAAAAACAAGCGTTCGATAGAAGTTTCTAGATCAGTTTTGAGTTGACAAACTAGGTTTTCTGAGATACTTCAAGATCTTTTTAATCCCCTTCCTCCCCATACTTCCCCAAAACCCTTGCTCTTCACATAAATTCGATATCAAAACCCCTACATCTTCATCACAATAAAAAACGACGCGGTAAAAAATGTTTGCAATAAAACGTAAGAAAAATACACATCTAATTGATCAAAGGAACAAAAATTCGAGGGAAAATTAAATCACAGGCTTAAAGTTCATCCTCAGAAAATTCATCTTCTTGACACTTCGCGTTGTTGCAGGAAACTCTTCTACATACTCGACAAGCTATGGTGCATTCCAGGTCATTTTTCTTGCAGGAGCATCTCTCACTGTTGCAACCATTAGCTCGGCAAGAACACGTCATCGTCTTTAGAAGATGAGGAGGAGCAGCGGGGAGATCCGTCATTTTCGGCTCTAAAACTTCGGTGCCTTGAAGATTCCATCCCCAGCTTGGGGGGTTAGCCGTGTTCCCTACCCAAATCTGAACCTGGCTGTAAACTCGGAACGAATGATACTTCACTGCCATCATAGTCGGAGGCAGCTCTTGTGGGTGTACAAATGAGGTGGCAGTATTGGCTTTCCTCTGGAAAATTTGGTTCCTTGCAGTGTCAAGACTTGGCAGATCCTGGCAGTTGTAGAGTATCAGCAAAGCTTTCTCTCCAGCCGCAGCTATCTCATCATGACATGCAGATTTTTTGGTAAACAGGGTACCGGCGTCTCTGAAACTCGAGCTGGATAACAATAGCTGAAGAACTTTTCCTTTTCCGATGCCATAAAGGTGCGATGTTGTGTCGGAACCCAGTATGGTGTGACAGAACGGCATCAGCCGGCAAACTTCTTATCCTAGCTTGTCTTTTATCTGACAAACATCCCAAGCTGAGCATTCAATTCCGAATTTCGCTTCCGGCGAGAAACTCGATTTGAACTCGTGTCTACATGAAAAATGAGGAGGACGAGAACATCCGTGTCATCAGCAACCACAGTGGTGTCGCTATGGAGTGCAGTTTCTGTAGCCTTCTTCACTGTGTCTAGGTCATCATCTCCTTCAGAGTGGTATACATCGCAACCGCTGCCTACCAGAGCGTTTCCAAGAATCTTCAGAAAGCGCGATTTGTTCTCCTTGCATGAAAGAAACACCTTATTCTTCATGCAAAGATTCATGTCTTCGGTAAATAACATTTCGCGGCCGACAGATCTAGCTCGACGCAAATGGGTTGCATCTTTGATTGACTGATCACCATCGTATCTTTCGAAGACGACAACTGCACGGGGATACTTTTTTCGACGTAATGAGTGTACGAAGACATGATGGCCTTGTATGTGGAAGCGACCTTCCACGGGATCCAATGGAGAAGGGCGCCCCCGTCTAAAACGAAGCTGGTAATTCCCACCGGTCTTGGGGACTGTGCATCAAACCCACATGACAGATAGACTGCTTTTGCTAGCTCGGGCTTGTTGGCCTGTCGCATGAATCCGTTTCTTTCTAAAAGAGCAGGTGCAGAGCTCAAACTTGATATAATCTTCCTTGAGAATAGACCTCTGGGCAACGATAATGAACCTCTGAAAAAGTAGCGCCGGGTCGATGTGCGCCACCTCAGAAGAGCCCGACTTTTTGTGGTCATCAGAGTCACTTGGTCTTTCTTTTTAAAGACGTGTTCCTTCAAGGTCTTTTCTGACATCTTGTCTAAGATTTTCTTCCCAGCTGATTCAGCTTCGTCAACATTCACGCCTGGAGATGAAGTTACTCCGTTTGCAACGTTTCTCAGTTGTACATTGCTTTTGAATGGGGATTACTTCAAAGAAATCTACCAACTTCGCGGTATCTTCCCAGTCACGGGTTTGTCTGTTCAGACTCAAGTCACGATGCTGCTCGCTTGTAGAGTAGCCGATGTTCGTCAGGTTCTGCATCTACAGGTTGACCTCAAGACACACCGGCCTCGATAGGACCCAAATCGCTCTCTGTTCTTCAGTCATGCCACCACCACCAGTGAGTTCTCTCGATGTCTTAAGGCTTCGCATGTGCTCTTGTTCAATAACTAAGTCTACTGAGAGGCCGGCTCAGCGCCGATCTGACCTTCTAATCGTGTGTCTTTGCTCACTGAACATCTGAAACATTTTTGGGTGACAACTGAGAAGTTTAGTCATCTCTTGAATGTACAACCAGACAGATTTCACGTAAAGGTTGTGCCCAGATGCGGCTAGGTAGGGCAGCATTTCTGCTGCGACCTGCAAATGCAGGTCCCATAGACCCAATCTCTCGGCACGTATAAACTTGAGAAGCTTTTCAACCATATCAAGGTACTGCAGCCAGAGCTTTGCTGTTCAGTGATCTGCGCTTTAAACGCAGGGAAGTGTATCTTGCAACTGCTTATACCTGCACCAGTAGATGACACTTTCCTGATTAAGGCTATGTAATTCAGCTTATTTACAAGTTCGGTATGAAAGAACCTACTCTAGCATTTATATCAATAAACTACAAACCTGAATGAGATTCTTTGTGTGATCCAGAGCGGAGATAACTTTCTATTTGAATAATACTGCAGCTTGGTTGCCACAAGATGGCGTTGAGAACGTGTGTAAATGTATTTGGTGTAAATGTAATCACGCTAGCTTGAAAAGATATGAATGTATAATGAAAAAAGACAAACGAATGGACAAAAAAAAACACAAAAAAAAGACATCATGGTTATCACTTATTTTTTTTGCCAAAAATAGCGAAATTTTGCCATTTTTTACTAAAAATGGATTTTTTCATTGTATTTGACATTTATGGGAAAAAACTAACGTCAGAAACGGTTTCAGCTCTCAATTCTGATACAGATAGATGTATCAACCACTCATTTCGTGAGACTGCATTTTCCATGAAAAATAAAAATTAATGTAACAAAAATAGCGAAAAAAAAAAAATTCGCAACAGGTTAGAGATGGGGATTTTGGATATGTTGTTCAGTGCTTTTTTCTGGTCCAGATGGTGAAGAAAGCATTACTTTGTCAATTTGTTCCTGGTTCGGGCATTTTTTTCCGTATTATTACTCTACTATTTGGCAAGAGGTAGATAGTGAGAACGCTGTTTAAACATAAAAAAAATAAATTGTAGCAGCAATAGATGTACGAATGTATACAACGTTTTAAAATATTTTTAATGGCGGAAATATTATTTTTATCTTTGCTTAAAGAAACTAATTGTGTGACATGAATTGTAGTACCTTCTTCTCGGGGCACAGGGGAATCCATTATCTTTCTTTAAAGAAGGATTGAGCCATAGGCAATTTATGCTTTCAATTTAATGCGATGAAAGATGTGACTTTTGTAAATTAAGGGGACAAGAATTACATATGCCTTTCCTCTATATGTTCTTGTCTTTAAACACAACTAACTAAAACAACTTCTTTTTAGCCTGGAGGAGGAAGTCAAGAACAAATTAACTCTTTGACAAAAGATGCTCTATACAAGCGTCAGGAAGCACAACGCAGACTAATGAAGCTGCTTACTCTTGATGAGAAAAATGAGAGAGCATTTTTTCATCTCGGAATGATTGCAACGGACATAAGCGACATCCCTGGAGCAGAACGTTGGTTTCGAGCTGCAATTGAGCTGAAGCCAGATTTTCGGTCGGCTCTCTTCAATCTCGCGCTGCTTCTAGCAGACCATGGACGACCCTTAGAAGCAGCGCCATTTCTGCGGCAGCTTGTCCGTCATTATCCTGGTCATGTCAAGGGTTTAGTACTTCTTGGAGATATTTATGTCAATACGCTTCGTGACTTAGATGCAGCTGAAAATGTAAGTCTTCTAACAAAGTCTTCTAACTTATTTTTCTCTAATTCTTAAATTTGAAGATAAGAAGTATGGTTTGTACTTATTATCAATACAGGAACTGCTCTTGCATTTATTGCAATAGCCGAATGACAACACCTGTCCTTATATAGCTATCCTAATTTAGACCTCTCAGCTTCCCCTTCCACTTCCCGAATCACATGATCTTTGTGACTTTTTCCATGATTTCTCGTAACATTTATTTAGTTTCATTTGTTGTTTTTTTTTTCGTTTTTTATGTTCTTACTATTTTATTTCTCTTTTCTCAAATACCACCCCCAATTATATAATTCATGTGTGGCCTAAAATTCCAAAATTAATACATTGCTCAAATACATATTAATGAAAACAAAGGTGTGTGAGCTTGCAATTTCACCGAACATAACAAAATAAATTTAGATTTTCGGGATTGTGACATGCACGTTTCGCCTTCAGGAAAACGCCAATGGCTCTATGTAAAGAATATATTAAATAGATAGATAGATATGTAGATATTGCAACAAAAGCCGCTTTGGGCCATGTCAAGAAAAAAAAAGAAAAATGACAGAAAATAATAGCACATGCACATGATAATAACTCTCATAACAAAACCCGGTACATAACAATAACCATGAAAAAACATAACAATTGCAAAACAAATATAATAAAGCACAAAATAGCAAAAAAACTAACTCACATATTATAGAAAATGTCGCACACGTGATAGATAGATACTAAAAGAATTAAAATCAACTTGGTGGAGTGTGATGAAAAAGTTGAGTGCCATGGGTAATCGGAGAAAAAGCTAAGACAGATAGTCTGAGTGAGAGGCAGAGCCGGAATAACCCTTTTTCATAGTTGTATGAAAATGATGTCATTTCACTTGTTGATAGATAGTCTGTCATCTATCTACGCTAGGGCTTTCTTTCCCGTTTTCCAAACCCCCAAACTTCCCCAGCATAACTCATAACTGGCCGTACCTTCATCACAAAAATTATTTTGTGTACCTTCATATATGCTGCTCCTAGATGCCTAAAGGGCCTCTTCAATATCGCCCATGAATCCTTCTGAGTTTTCCAACTCGCAATTTGCACCCGGTCACTCAACCCCCTTGAACTTGTAAACTTACATCCCAAGTAAATAAATTCATTTCTTGCCCTCTAAAATAAAACTCTCCTTCTCCTTCTCCCTTTCATCTTTCCCAAAAACTAATGTAACTGATTTACCGTTGTTTAAGACTAATTTTTCTACTTCTCAAATAACTGTCCAAAATTTCTACCGTATTTTGTGACCCGGAGCTGATTTCGCAAGCAATACCGTGTCATTCGCAAATATTAAACAAAACGCTTCCAGCGACATCAAATTTAACAGGGAACATATCTATTTTTAAATATTCATCTTCCTCAATATCATTAATAAAAAGAGAAAACAAACGCAGTGATAAAGTGAGTCCCTGTTTAGGATTTATCTTACTTAAAATTGGCCTAGAATAAGAAATACCTACCTTTCAACTACTTTAACCACCTCATACATTTTAATTATAGCTTCTACTCACCTAAATGGCAATCCTAATTTCACTATTTCATTATACTCCTTGAAAATTCATCAAATGCTCCCCTAATGTCTCCCCTTATGCTCCTCTTATATAAGCAAAAAATTTGATCAATTGTAATATAATTTTCTCTAAAACCAGCCTGTTTACCACCATGGCTCTTACCTCATACAAAACCCTCGTCAAAAAATCAACAGAACCTGTTGATAGAACCTCTTCGCTCTTCTGAACAAATGAATCTAGCCCTTTATCTTTAACTATTCCCTTATGAACGTCTCCCCACTAACATTATCCAGTCTTAAACCTTTCTTTTATCCATACTCATTACCGTCTTTTGTTTAACCCCAAGTTTTCTTGGGGTGACAATTCTTTGTCAGCGCAAAGAATTATTGGCTCCTATGTTTCTTCCAAAATGAAAAAACTCGCACTATGGTATTTACTTCAGAAAGTTTTGCGGAAATGCTGATAAAATTCTTTGCACCAAAGAGGGGAACTCAGCAGGCTATAATGACCTAGCATGGGAATGAAGGAAGCATCTCCTCTTCTAACAGATCTCCATCGCAAGCTTGTGGAATTTTACCGTGAAAATTGGTGTATAGAAGAGGACTCTCTTTCTGAAACCCCACTGTATACTTCATCACACGCAATGTTTAATTTTTCAATATTTGCTTTTTGAAAGATTAATTGGTAAGTGGGTAAAATCTGCTGTATAAAATGTCGGCTACAGCAATAGAATTTTTTGAGATTTTTTTTTTATATTACTACTAACATATCACTGTAGCACCCAAGACGCCTGAGGCCAACATAGCTACGCACACCTCTCCTCCACCCAGGGTTGTCAATCGGGGGACAAGGGTGGGAGTGGGCATTTTCCACCTAAGTTATATGTCCTTCTCTAGATATTGAAACATATGATTTTAGGGGTATTTGCATTGAAAAATACCCCTTTTCTGGTATTTCCGTTAAAACAATTGAAAAAAAACAACAAATTTCCCCCTCTAAATTTTGAAAATTACTTTTTCCCCTCTCCATTGCTTAAATTTCAGTAAGTTAATACCACTGCCTCCGATGACTCTTTACCAAGTCTTATCAAGTCTTCACTCTTTACCCCCTCCCATTTAGTTCCAATTTCCTCTATATCCTTCATTAATACTTTCCCCGCCCCAATCGAGAACGACCTGTGCTGAACATTTCTTGACGTCTTTGAGTCGGCTTAACTACCAAAGTCGTCATTTCAGTTTTCTTTTTTGACAAATTGTATTCATAACTTCCTTTTTTGACACACATTTTATAATCTTTTTTTTTTACTTCGGTGGAATAAGAAGAAGAAGAATAAGAATAAGTTTATTTAACAAACAGATTACATGAATAAATAATTTTCTAAACTGGCCGACGGGGAGCAGGGCTCGATGTGTCGGCCAAAAACATAAAATAAAAAAAAAATTGCCGAAATAACAAATAAAGCATATCAATATTGAAAAAAAAAAAAAAAACACACATGGTAGGAGATAACAGAGGAGGCCACCCCAGCGCGAGAACACCACAACAAATTTCATCCAAAAAACTAAATTCACCAATCCCAACATCCAGGCAAAAACAATTTTTGAAATATGTTTTTTCAAAGAAAATTGGCTCTTGAATCTTGGGGACACATCTATTAAATTAAATTTATTTGCAATATGAGGAATCTGGTATCTGTTTGAGAACCTAGCTCTTTCAGATTTAATTGGGGGGAAGGCGATACTTCTTGGAGCGGACGTGGTGGGCAGGCGAAAGGGGGGTCTCAGTTATACCCAGATCATGGAAATAATTTGCCGAAGATTGGATATCATAATACCACATTGCTGTATGCAGGTCTTTCAGTTGTTTGAGATTAAGTATATTGAGAAAAAAATATAAAGTTTGGGTTTCTGAAAGATTTTGAAGCCTCACTGGGCGATGAACAAAAGTACCCAGAATTCTAACCGCCTTATTTTGAATTATCTGAAGAGGTTGGAAATGGACCATAAATGTGTTGAGGTATATTATAGGGCAATATTTAAAATATGATTCAATTAGAGAATGATATAAAATTTTAAGGATGGAAAAAGGAAGTACATGTTTCAATCTATGAATAAAACCTAAGTTATGGGCAAGTTTCAATCTCAAATAATCAGAATGCTTACGGAAAGATAAAAGCTCATCGAGAATAATCCCACGGTAACAAAATGAATTTACTCTTTTTATCCTTCATTCGTTTACTATTAGCTCTTCTATGATAATTTTATCTACTGCCCGCTGTGACCGCCAAAAAATCATGAATTCAGTTCTAGAAAAAATCGGAGCCAGGTAGTTACATGCGCACCATTTATTCAAAGATTTCATTGCTGTCACCATTTTCTCAACCAACAAAGATGGGGTTTTAGCTTTTACTGTCACCACCGTATCATCTGCAAAAATTACTACTAAACTACTATCTCGGGGTAAACACCTCGAAAGGTCATTTATATAAATCAAAAATAGTAATGGCCCTAATACTGATCCCTGGAGGACTCCAATATCATCAATAACAATATGGCTTGACAGGTGCCCATTTACTTCTACCTGAATTTTTCGACCATGCAAGTAAGATTTTATTAGATCCAGGCCTTTACCTTTAATACCTGCATTATTAATTTTCTCCAATAAAATTTCATGGTTTAGCGTATCAAATGCTTTTTTGATATCATAGAAAAGAGTAGATACATGATTTTCATCATTTAATGAATCATTAATCTCCAAAATTAGCGCTGCAATAGCTTGTTCAGTAGAATGACCCGCCCTGAATCCAAACTGATTTTTAGTAAATAAATTCCTTTTATCAAAAAACGAGACAATTCTTTTTTGAATAATTTTTTCAATAACCTTAGATATAGGGGAAAGAATAGCTATTGGGCGATAGTTACCTATATCTGTCTTATCACCTTTCTTATGAATTGGAATAACTCGTGAAGATTTCCATACTTTCGGAAAGATCCCTGATGACATAGATGCATTTAAAATATGAAGCAACGGGACGTGAATTACACATGCAAGTTCTTTCAGAATATTTGTGGAGAGCCCATCTAGACCTAGAGAATTACCACTCTTTAGATTCATAATTACTTTCTGGAACTCACCGAGTGACCGGGGCCAGGAACATACTGGAATTTTCGGATGGCGGGAGATATTCTTTATATGAATGAGATGGAGATTCAGGGGATTCCAGTTCAACGGTAGAACTAATATGAGAAAAATAATGACAAAAATATTCTTCAACAACATCCTTCCCCTTCAACTCAACACCATTTTCATTTAGGATCACTTCAGGGTGTGGATTTTTATATTGTTTCTAATTTTTTCCTTAATTAATTTCCATGTAGTCCGAGGTGAATCAGAAATTTTAAATACATTTTCATAATACATTTTTTCACTTTTTCTGAGAGTTTTAACTAGCAAATTTTTATAATTTTTGAATCGCTGTACATTATGAGCTGAGGGGTATTTAATTTTTATCTTATACAGTTTATTTTTTTCCTTGATGCATTTTAAAAGGGATGGAATTATCAAAGGTTATTTGGGTGAGGTTCTTTTCTGGTATGTTGCTTTAAATGGACAATGAAGGTCTAGTAGTTCACTCAAAATTTAATAAAATATATCTAAATATATGTTGGGGTCATTCTCATTAATAACTTCACTCCATCCTACATCGCTAAGATTAGATTTCAATTCAATCATATTTACTTGTGAAAAGTTTCTCCTCTTCATATGATTTTCTTTATTGACTATCTTTTGCGCTTTGAAATCAGACATTAAAATACAATGGTCAGATGTATCCTCCATAACCACGAATGTAGCCTCACATGGATAAGGTGCAAAAATATTATCAATTAGAGAAAAAGAAAAATTTGTTATATGTGTCGGAATAAAACATACTGAGTTCATACCATGACAAAGGTTACACTCCAAAAACTGAAGGACATGTGGTTGATTCCATGTTATCTAAAAAGGAGACATCCCATTAAATCAATATTGAAGTCCTCAAGGATTAAAAATGGCATTCGGAGATTTGATATCACACTTAACACTTTTTCAAATTTATCAATAAAATCTGCCTTATTTGATGAGGGAGGACGATAAATTACAGCAATTAAAAGTTTATCATTATTTGGTAGAAAACATTCAACAATACAGCTTTCGAAAATCATCTCCGTATTCAAATATAAAAATTCTTCTTTCAGTCGTGCCGGAATATAATTTTTAACCAGTATTGCTAAACCACCTTGCTTTTGTTGAGTTCTACTTACGTGAAAAAATTGGAAATCACTAATATTAATTTTTTTGCCGAAATTTCATCTAAAAATGTTTCACAAACTCCAAAAATATCCGTACCAGATTCAAATAAAAAATTTTTAATTGCATCTTGCCCGCTCCTCCATCCACGACAGTTCCAAAAAGATATTCTCCTCATATTTGGGTTTTTGTGAACTATTTCATGAGAAAACAAATATTTATTTGGAGGGACTAAAAAAGAATTTAAAATTTCATTATTATCATGGGCTAGGAGCGTTTGGAAAACATTACTAAAAAGGGCTGAATTTCTTTCCAATTCCTCCAGCCTAGATGTAGGGATCTCGTGAACTTGACTAACCATTATCATGTACTGATCTCACGCCAAAGAGTACCCCCCCCCCTGCCTCTCCCACAAAAAATTACCAACACTAAAACTCACACTAAATAAATTCTTAATCATAATAATATCACTCAAATACATCAAACCGCACAGAACTTACCACATTTGGAAGAGGCTATTGCCCTCATAGTGCCCCTTCCCTTCCAGTTGCGCGACTAATGTGCCCTGAGTGAGGCTGTTTTAAATCACTTCTTTCCATGAGCTCCACCAGGAAATATTCCGGGTGGAGGGGGAGGCAAGTTCTGCCAGTGGATTTGTTTTGCCAAGATTTAAATGGACTTTAGCTTAGACTTTACTTCCGCCAAAGACACCCAGGACATCAAGGAAGAGCCTCCGATCATCCCTCAAGTTTTCTGCATCAACGACATCCTCCCGCTCTGGTTGGATGTAGATGTTAAATCTGCGCCATAGTGTATTTCGGGGCCTTCCTCTTTAACCCGTAGATCAACAGCTCATAGGTTGCATAAGACTGAAAAGCTGACTCGCAAAGCTAATTGAATCGAAGCAGAGAAATAGGAATTTCGGACACTCACGGTAACATATATATATATATATATATATATATATATATATATATATATATATATATATATATATATATATATATATATATATATATATATATATATATATATATATATATATATATATATGTTAAATGTTATATATATGTTATATATATATATATATATATATTGTTGGGGATCCACCCCTGTTTCTTTTTCTTTCAGATAAATGACCTGTTTTGTTTTCTGAATTACATTTTCTTATAGTATAATTTTAAAAGACAGGTTAAATTCCGTTACTAAGCGATAGTGGTTTTGCAATAAGTAAGGCTGTGAACTAAGTTCTATTTTCGTACTTCCTGGTTTTGGGGAGTCATTGAAAGATAAAGCTAAGAGGTACAATTGGGTTTGAATGGGGATGTAGCTGATTGGCTGGGCCAAGGGAAAGTCCACCCATATGAACAGTGGTGTGTAAAATATTATTTTGTACGAGTCTGCGTTTTGACCCCATTCGGGGATATATATTTATTTTTGTGGTACTATTGTGACCTTTTGGAAGAATAAAAGTATGGTATTTTCTACAAAATGTGTACTAGTTTCTGTAACCCAGGCAGGGTAGGAATAGAGTTACGAGGTACCGTCATTATTATATTGACAGGGAGGTCTGTTACCTCCAAGAAGAGAGTTAAGAGATGTTCTAGCTGTAACCCAAGGCGGGTATATTTGGATTTAGAAAGAGGCCACTTGACTGCTCGATCACGTTATCATACCCTGGGACAGGGTATACTGTAAATAGGGTAGTACCAAACCCGAGATTTGCAGAACCGGTGTGGTAGACACGGGCATAGCATTATAATTTGGGGCCGGGACTCCTCCCCCCCCCAATAAGTGGTGGCAGCAAGAAAAAGAGCTATCAACAGCACTGATAGTAAAAAAAATTGCGTTTTCGAAGAGACTAGCTGAGTTAGCCTACATAGTGATAGTAGCCTATTGTGGTTACATATAAAGAGAAAAGAAAGAAATACTGAATCAATTAATACAATTATGAAGATCTATTATGGGCTGTGCCTTGTGAGATCATAATTGAAAAATTCACGAATCAATATATCGCGCAACTAATTAGCATTCAAAAATATAAGGCTAAAATTTTCGCGTGTCAAGACAATTTTTCGCGAGAGACCGGAACTTAAATGGATAAAAGAATTTTCATTTAGACTGAAGAAGTAATTTCAGTTAAGAAAATTCTTAAATTATGTCGGACAGAGATGAGATTAACTCAATATCGAGAAGGGCGAGTGAAGCCCATAGAAAAAGTAGGAAAATAGAAAGAAAGGCTAATATGGAGGCCTTTGAGAGAGAGTACCGCGAATATGAGGGGGAAATGCAGGCTGAGAAAGATGAAATTAGAAAGAATAAAAAGAGGACGGAAAGGCTAGAGTAGCCTATAAAGAAAGAGACACTACTTATATAAAATGAACAGATTAAAAAAATTAACTAAAATAAAATGATGATAGACGGAGCCTAAACATTCCAAGTAGAGGGAACAGTGTTGAATCGAGATGCAGCAGGAGCTCACGAAAAAGCACTAAAATAGATATGACGCAACAACTGTTAGATTTCATGAAGGAAGTGAGAAGAGCTAGAGAACGAGAGGACGAAAGAGATAGAAAAGAAAGGGAACAAAGAGAGAAAGATAGACAAGAAAGAATAGATCAAATTGAAAAAGAAAGGCAAGCCAATGAAATACTTCATCAGGCCCGTATGGACAAAATTGAAGAAGACAGACGAGAAAGAGAGAAAGATAGACAAGAAAGAGAGAAAGAGAGGGTAGACAGAGAACGAAAGGAAGAGGCTGATAGAATAGCCAGAGAACGAAAGGAAGAGGTTGTTAGAATTGCCAGAGAACGAAAAGAGGAGAATGATAAAATAGCTAGAGAGAAAAAAGAGAGATATCACCAAGAGTTGAGAAGAACCATGATAGGTCTAAGTCCAAAAAGGGAGATTTTGTCACAAATAACTTCTTGGCTGTCAGACAGCCATAATAATTTGTCTAAGAATCAATCGCGAGAAAATGAAAATTACCAAACATTAAACACTTTTAGGAGAAAATATACAACTCCGTTAACTACGGGGGGGGGGGGGTGAACCGGCCCATAAAGGAAATTGGGAGGCTGTGCCGCCCGATCGGAAAAAAGAAATGCTTGATAGTCAAAATGATGATAATCTGTTTAAAATTGATTTCTCGGAGCCTTTTTCTAAAAATTGCCGTATTAAAGAAAAGAAATTAGCCTATAAAAGATCGAATTGGACTATAACATATAACCAAGGAAATGTTGATGTGTTTGTGACATCCCATAAAATAGAAGGAAAATTAAACGGAAAATTAACGAAAATAGTAATTGACTCAGGGAGTGAGCAGACTTTTGTGCGAATGGACCTAATTAAAAAGACGGAAATAGACCATAAAAATAATATTAAAACATTATTTTATTATGGAGGTAAGCACCCATGCCCGTCTGCTTGGGTAAGAATAGAAATTGCAAAGAAAGACGGTACGGTCCAGAGAAAAACGATAAAAGTAGGCTTATTACCTACTCTAGCAGTGGATGTTTTAGTATGAGGAGACTTTGGAGATATCGGAAATCGGAAATCCAAATTTTCAGAAAATTCAAAACTTGAGAACACTTTTAAAGAGTGTGAGACGCCGAAAAAGTTTTGCCAGAATGAAGCACTGATTGTAGCAGAGAAAAGGGATACAAAATTTATTGTACGTGCTTTGCCTCGGAAAGTTTGATAGATTTTGGTAGAATATGAAAAACCAAATGTTTGAATGCAGTTGCCATTTGATAACAAACTATTTATTTCGGCGGTAGGAATAAAGAAGACTAAAAGAGAGACAAGATTTATTAAATGGACCTACAATGAAGTTATGCGGTCAAATGTGGTGGACACTGGAGTCAAAATCAGATTTAACGATGATTTGTTATTTTGTGCGAATGACAGAATTGAGAAAGGTAGAGACGAAAAGAGGAATGCGAAGAAGAGACATTTGAAATTCAGCTGCAGTGGCGAAAATAAAAATGCTGGATGCCGTGCAGTGGAACGTAAATAATAGGAGAAAAAAAATGTTGGATGGGCTGTGCCTTGAAAACATAAATAATAAGGGGGAAAGAGGTCAAAGACCCATGGGGAATAAAACAAGATGGTTACGAAATAAATATGAATGACCTACAACGGGTTGGGGGAAAGTTGGGAGATATGGAATGTCGAGTCGGATTGGAAAAATTTGGAAAGAAATCTGATATTGGTTTGATCAACTCAAAAGAGGGTTTGTTCCTTTATGAGGGGGAGGACTCCCTTGGGGAAGATCCCCTGCGGGAAGTTGCAACAGATAGCCCTTTCCCTCAATGCACAACTGGCAGACAAGTTGTGATCCTTTTACCGAGATTTTGCCTTTCTGATCTGGAGTCCATGGGGGATACTCTCTCTCAGTCACTTCATACTTCACCCAAACCCTTGTCCAGTAGCCCTATTCATAGCTGTTATTCTTCATGAGAATCGACAATTATTTCCAGCAAATTGTATTCAGTGGGAGATGTATCCAAATTTCATCTTCAATTAGCTTCAACGCATCAACGCATATTAATTATCCCAGGGGAGAGAACCCAGAAAAAAGGCGATTCGTGGTTCGCTCAAAATGTTACTTCATTCCCAGTAGCCAGTACCCCTATCGTTGTCACAGGCCTTTGTATTGTGGGCCTTAGATTATTTGAAGTTATGCCAAGGGGCAATTTACTTTTTGATTGAGATGTGGGGTTGTTTCCACAGATGGAAATTAAGAGGCTAGTGCAGCCAAATTTTTCACGATGGCTGGCATCATCATATGTGCCAGAAACTGATTCTCTGCTCCTCTCAAATGTAAATTCGTGAGAGCGAGAAATTTTTTTGTTTTGATTGTGCTACGCACAATCATTATCTACGAATCTTGAAGATTTCAACTTTCAAACATTAATGCGGAGGCTATGCGATTTAGACCATGGTGGTCCTACAGGGAGAAACGTGTCGAGGACGACCGATCCAGAGCCAAGCGGTGGAAGTGGTAGCACAGACACTGGTGGAAGAGAGAAGGCAAATGGATTTTGTAAAGTTGAAGTTATGTGTTTATGTTTGTAAGGGTGGACCAAGGTAGCGCGTGGGCGGTCATTTATCTTACGGGGGAGGTGTTGGGGTTCCCACCCCCGTTTCTTTTTTTTGCAGATAAATGGCCTGTTTTCTTTTTCTTAATGACATTTGCTTATAGTATAATTTCAAAAGAACGGCTAAATTCTGTTAATGAGCGATAGTTGTTTTGCAATAAATACGCTTTGAAGTAAGTTATATTTTCATACTTCCTGGTTTTGAGAGTCATTGAAAGATAAATCTAAGAGGTACAATTGGGTTTGAATGGGGATGTAGCTGATTGGCTGGGCCAAGGGACAGTCCACCCATATGAACAGTGCTGTAAAGATTATTATTATTGTTCGAGTCTGCGTTTTGACCCCATTCGGGGATATATATATTTTTGTGGTACTATTTTGACCTTTCGGAAGAATACAAGTAAGGTATTTTCTACAAACTGTGTACTAGTTTCCATAACCCAGGCATGGTAGGAACAGAGCTACGATGTACCGTCATTATAATATTGACAGAGAGGGTTGCTAACTCCAAGAAGAGAGTTAAGAGATTTTCTAGCCGTAACCCAAGTCAGGTACATTTGGCTTTAGAACGTGACCATTTTACCTCTTGACCTCTTTACTATTCTCTGGGACAGCGTATACTGTAAATAGGGTAGTACCAAACCCGAAATTTGCAGAACCGGTTTGGGAGACACGGGCATAGCATTATAATTTGGGGCCGGGGCTTTCCCCTCCAATAAGTAGTGACACCCGTATATTACTACGCCAGTGGCGTTGTGGCCTATCGGTATAACACTGGTAACTAAACACCACGAACATTGGTGGCAACGCTCTTAACCGTTGGGGTAAGAGCGGGAATCCCACTAACATTTGGGCCGACAAGGGGTTCTCCCCTTCGATTAAGTGGCATAGCAACCTTTTTGCGGCATTTTTGCATCAATAAGTGGCGACACCCGTACTTACACCCCAATATATATATATATATATATATATATATATATATATATATATATATATATATATATATATATATACAAAAAATCACGAAGAAAAGGAAACGAGGACAATTAACAGCCAGTGAAAAATTGAAAAATTATGCAAATATTTCGGTCAAGTACCTCCGCTTGACCATCTCAGTGCAGAATAAAACTGATAAAAATATAAAACCAAACCTTAAAATAAAAACACGAAACTAAAATTGGACGACCCTTTCCTAGTAACGGTGAAAGGGTCGTACAATTTTAGTTTCGTGTTTTTATTTTAAGGTTTGGTTTTTATATTTTTATCAGTTTTATTCTGCACTGAGGACGGTCAAGCGGAGGTCTTGACCGAAATATTTGCATAATTTTTCAATTTTTTCACTGGCTGTTAATTGTCCTCGTTTCCTTTCTTCGCGATTTTTTGTTTATCATGATTAGCCAGTGTGGTCTCAGAAATTATTTATATATATATATATATATATATATATATATATATATATATATATATATATATATATATATATATATATATATATATATATATATATATATATATATATATATATATATATATATATATATATATATATATATATATATATATATATATATATATATATATATATATATATATATATATATATATATATATATATATATATATATATATATATATATATATATATATATATATATATATATATATATATATATATATATATATATATATATATATATATATATATATATATATATATATATATATATATATATATATATATATATATATATATATATACATGTATATGTATATATATTCTCGGAATAGTATTACGTTGTGTCAAAGCAACGTTAAAACTTAGGATCTGTTATAAACCCATGTTATGCACAAAGTTATGTAAAAATCCCTTGTCCAAGGGAAAAGCACTTCATTTGAGATAAAAATTAAAGTTGTAAAATATAAATTTTAAGTTGAAAGCCATTGAAAATAGACTCCGTTGAAGATAACAAGCCTTAATTTAAGGCATTATTTTACTATGAGAAACTTCCAAGTATTTTTAATCTTGATGATGTAACGTCGGTAAACCACCTTTTTTATAGCATACGTAGAGATTTTCTAGATTCTTTGAATTTTTGTTTGTTTTTACCCTAAAGGGTGTTTTGGTGCCTCGTGTGTACTCTTCGCTCTTCAAGTTTAAATAGTGTACTAATAGGAATCTTATAATTAAACTTTGCTTTGGTTTTTTCTTCTTCTTTTATTTACCTGCTTTACAGTTAAAAAATCCTCTTTTTTCTATAAAGTTGAAAGCCACTTTATACAAGAAACCTGATGTATCGGAGTTTTTTTTTCCCTCTCTCTCTCTCTCTCTCTCTCTCTCTCTCTCTCTCTCTCTCTCTCTCTCTCTCTCTCTCTCCTTCTCTCTCTTTATCTTTCTTTTTTCTCAGTCTCTCTTACAAGAATTTGTAATGCCACTTTCTTTCAGTCTTATCGTCAGATTCTTGAAATTGACCCTGGGAACGTTCAAGGATTGCATAATCTTTGTGTTGTACATGTTGAGCGTGGTGACCTACAACAGGCTGAGAAGTGCCTTGAGAAAGCGAAAAATCTCGCCCCCAATGAGGAATATATTACAAGGCATTTGGCAATTGTCAGAGAAAGGATAGCAACGCAACGAAAAACACAATCTGGCCACTGAACTGTTGCCTATTTTTGATAACAAATTCTTAAATCTCAGTGTACCGAGCTTTTATTTTATGTCTTAGAGCTTTGTATGTCTAATGATAGCGCTCTCTCGCTTAGCTTGCTGCTAGAATATTTTTAATATACGGACTTTATATATATAAGTACACTCAGTAGTGTAATCCCGTTTCTGATTTCTTCTATTGTTCTGTGACTAAAACCATGGCTTTTCATGCATACATTTTTTTTCAGTCTTGAAAATTTCGGGTGTAATTGTTTTCTTTTTTTGTAAAATTTGATGGATATGTTTTGTTTTTTTTCTAGCTAGCCAAGAGAGAGAGTGACATATGTGCCATAGTATTCCGTTCGCAATGCACACAAATTGATATTTTATAGTTTTGGTGAAAGGTTTATTTTTTTCATTTGTGTTTGTGCTTTATCGAATCTTGCACTTATAATCTTACAATGGTGCAGTAAAAAAGCTTTAGAATACCTTTTAGAAAATATTATGGATATTAACTACATTCAGTAAATTTCGAATTATTTTCCAAATTTTTGTCAGCTAATCTAACCTTTTCATCAAAATTAAACCCCCCTGAATCCTAAATTGAATCCGTTCTGCCATAGTGTGTTTATCTGAATGTAGATATATAGCCTACCATGGTAGCTGTTACTATAATGTTTCAGTTTTGGAAGGAAACATTTCCTGAACTGTTAACATGAATTTGATTTAGAAATGATAATATGGTTGTTTTGGAAACAGAATTTTAATTATGTTTGCCAGGAATTCAAGAAATAAAGACCTCTTTCACAAGACAGCGGGAATAACCCGAATTTTATGGAATTCTGTCTTTTCATTCTTAATAAAAATTCAGTGTTGTTTCTGCAGTGACAAACAGAAACGCAGCTAAATTAATTGTAATTGAGGCTTTTCACATTCAAAAAAATACATTTTCATTTTGAATAAATTTTCTTTAAGACATAAAGGTAACAATCGAAAACACTCCTGCTTTGATTTCTGTCACATCCTGTTTGGAAATTATTATCTATACTATTTTTTCAAAACTTTTCATAGGTTATATTTGTTGCTTGTGTGTGCGTGGGGAGGAAAGGGGCTTATTAGCAAATAAACCTCAAAAGTTGAACTGCCATGCAGACATTGTTAATCAGCTACCGGTTTTTATTTCCTTCTATTTTTAAGCTGTTGATTTACGAAAGGGCAATCAATGATTTGTGAAAAACGCTTGGGAAAACATTTGAAATATATAACATAATCATAGGTGTGAGAATAGCCAATTTTAGCAGCTTTCAAACAAAGTATAATTGTATGAATGCATAGATTTTAAATCACCTCCCCATTTTAAGATATTTAGTTATTCACCAGCTATTGATGTGAATAGACGATTCTCAAAATGATATATAATGCCGCAGAAAACAGCTGAAATATAGGCAAATTTTTGAAATTCTGAAATGTAAGAAAATTAGGAAGAAACAAAATAACAGAGATTCTGCAATAGGTTTAAGTGCAAGATTAAAATGGCCCATGCACTAACACTATTACTGCCCGTAAAATAAGCCAATATTTTTAGCCTATAATGTCCAAGTGCTCAGTTTTGCGTCTTCTTTTTTTTAACCTATACCAAATCCATACCAAGGATTTCTCTGGGAAATTTCAAATTATGACCATTGTGAAAACAACCAGAAGTGTTGTTGCACCAAATTTCTTATCAGTGTCAAAGTTCTTTTCTCGGTTTTTTTTTAGAATTTATCGAGGAACAATTTAATTCAAAACATAATGGGTAAGCTGGGGTGTCACGAGGGGGGCGGGGAGGGGTGCACCGCCCCTCTAACGGTTTTGGCTTTTGGTAAAATTTACCAAGATCGCCCCCACAATGAAATGAGTCTCGGGACGCCCCTGAGGGCAAGTATCATTTATTTGCAGAATTATTGGCAATAATATTGCTAATGCAAGGGTTATTTAATGCCGGGGAAAAGTTAGAAACTTTTCCTTTATTATATGAGCTTAATTGTGTATTTTATCTTTTCTTTTCTTCCTTGTTTATAGGTGCCTTATACTGTTGAATCTCTATGGATAGGTTTTCACTGCCTTTTTTCTTTGGTTCATATCAATCTTGATATTGTTGGTAATTGAAACTTCCTGAGTATTCTTTTTTCTTTCTTTCTTCCTCTTCTTCCATAGCTGTACCTATATATATGCCTTAGGTTTCAACTTAAAAGTTCACCGGGCCCTTTTAATATGACTTGTAAATATTATTTTTCGACAGGTTGGCATAAGATGCACTTAACTCGGCCTAAACAGTTTTTGAACTGCCTCTTCAAAAATTAAAATTCCTCCTCTAGCATTGCAGCCCACCCTGGTAATCAGGAAGATTTCTGAAGGAATTTTTGGAAAATCTGTCTCACTCCTGTTATGACAAGCATTGCGTAATACCAGAACTTTTCGCTAAGGTTTCGTGATTGCACAGTCAAACTGAAATTTTCCGTACCCTAACAATCTCTTACTGGAGAGTAGAAGAATTCATGCTTTCAGTTAGCAATGTCTAATTAAATAACCGTAGTTTATTTATTTTAGTTGATTAATCAACTAAAACTAATGGTCTTAAAGAATCTAATAAATGAGAACATAGATGCTTTGAAGTCAACGTTTCGCTAACTTTGGGACCCTTAGGCATGAAAGGTATATCTCCATTTTATTAGTAAAGACAAAACCAAGAAAAAATCAAATGACGCAATTGTTGCATGGATTAATTTTCTTGTGAATATTGGTGCCGTCAATTTATTTTCCAAAAATAAATCAAGTTCACTTCTAAAAAAAGTGCTTGGTACTCAATGAAAATTTATTATTTTTAAGTTATTAAGTTTCAATTTATAGAAATTTTCATGGGAACAGTGAAAAGTTTGGAATCAACTGATTAATTTGATGCTAAATTTAAGGAAAAAAATTTTTAAGTGAAATTCATTTAGATTGACAGTTATTATGTCTGCATAACTAGCTTTAAGTTAACTTTACATAGTTAAATATCGCATAATTATGTCTTTTAATGGTCTTCATCGTGATTTTTTTTTTTTTTTTGCATCATTATGATAGATAGTCCCTAAATTGTATTACATTTAGCCCAATTCTTGCAGTAACAGTAGAACAAGACAAAATTGCCAATTTGAATGAAGGCCTTATTAAATTTGTTTATTAAAAGGCAGGCGAAAGGAACAATAAACCGTTTTTACACCTTTGGCCACACAATGGTTTTAGCGAATCCAATGAACTCCATAGAGGTGGAATTGACCAACCAATGCAATTTTTGCTTTGGAGTTTTGTCGTATAATCTTGGAAGTTAAATTTGGAATATAGATTCATATGGTTTTGGGAGATCATCAGGAGTCTATAGGGTCTGGACCAGGAGAGGGATCTATAGCAAAATCTTGGGGGGCGGGGGTGCAATTTGACAAGGTTGCCAATAATTGACTAAATTGACATTACTTTTAAAAAAAGAGTGAAAAACAGGAAAAAACTAGGAATGAGGGTGCCAGAAGAATATTGGGGGGGGGGCGCTCCCCCCCTTTATCCGCCACTGCTCTGTGCTCATGTTAAATAGGGCGCTAATAGCAGCAATTATTTGGGATATAGGAAACCCTTTTAGTGGAGACTGGTGGAGGGTAGGTTTGGGTCTAAAAAGAGAAAAAAGGTTAAAATTTTCTCCCTTTTGTTTTTTTGTGTACTTTAATTTTCTTATTCTTAGATTTTCAGAAAATTTATAAAATAGTGATAATCTTTATTTTTATTTCGTTGTATTTTTAAACTTTGATCTATGGTATAAGGGTACTATTTACTACAGTGTATTTGTATCTATACTTTTATATTATTTGAGGATGTAGGATAGAGGAAACTTCCCTAATAAAATAAATGGTGTCTACCGTGAAAAAAAAGAAGCTTAATAACAGTCCTCCTAAGATAAACTCGAGTATCATCCCTCCATACCGAAATTCATTTTTTCTTGTCGGATGCATTTTTCATGTCGAATTTTTTTTTCTTTTTTTGAAATTCCATTTCTCGTTTTTGTGCTTTTTGTCTGTATCTCGCCCTTAAGTTCTATTTTCATTTACATAATGAGTTTTTGAATAATTTGATTGTGGATCAGTTTTTATTTTGGAAAAATTCATTCCCTTACCTCCACTTTCTTGTTTCGATACAAATTCGTAAATTGAATCACGACAACGATGAACAGGAAGTATCATTTTGCGATTTTGTATTATAGCACTAAATATTTTTGTATTTTTCAGCCCCATCCATGACCAATTTAACCTACTCCCTCAATGACGTTGGAATTCAAACAAAAAACAAATTATTATATGGGGAAACAACAAGCTCTTTACTATTTCACGTGATGTTCCAAATTCCTTTAAATCCGTTCTTGTGATGTCTCATTTCCACTCATTCAGTGACAAATAGTTTTTTATTTAGTGCCAGAATGGCCAAAAACACGATTTTCGACAATCTATCCATAAAACGTGGCCTAGCCATATTTAGATTTTTAAAAATAGTCCTGGAAAGTGAGGTCGAAACACATTTTTCGTACAGCTTATATTTTCGGCACAAAGGGCTTATCAAGACATGGCTAATTGTAGATAAAAGCCAAGACAGATAGTCTAAGTAAATGAGAGGCAAATCTGGGATAAGCCCTTTTTAGTATTCAACACATTGGTCCCAAAATGATGGGCTAGCTCACATGTTTTTACAAAGCTATTTTATTAATAGAAAAGGATAAAGATTATTTTAGTGTATTTTTATCCACTGGCTGTATTTGAAGACGCAGATTTACCTATTACAAGATAGGGTTGACTGACCATTATTTTTGATGGTAGGATACGCCATGACTTGAAAAAAAGTTTATCTAGCTCCAAAGACAATCTCCTCGTAATTTATTATTATAAATTGGCCTATAAAAGAACCGCATCACCTAGGCTCTTAATTTTTGAAAATTTCTTCTCATTTAAATTCTAAGTAAAAAAAAAAAACTGTATCTGCAAAAATCTAAAAGTACCAAGGGTAGTGAAAGAAAATCTGCTTATTTGAATTGTTTAAGTGGAAAATCACAGCGGAAGTTAAATTTTTAATAAAAAGACTGCCGTTTGCAGTTATGCAGTTTTTGCTATTAATAGATGCCAAATTAAAAAGGAAACGCGGATGCAAAAAATAAGCTAAAAATGGTGCTTCGCAATTTTGAAGTTGCCAAAACAAAAATCTTAGAAAATCGTAGCTTCCAGATATGAAATGACCTAAGAAGGGTCTATTTGGCAAAAAAAATGTTTTCATTTTGGTACTTTTGGAAATCATATTGCCATTCTCTTGTAAAATTAAGAAAAATATGAGAAACTCCATATTGTTTTTTTCCACAGTTTAGAGGTTGAACACGATATAATTCGGAAAGTTGGCATTTAGAGGTTGTAAGATTTTGCGAAGTGAAGCAGCGAGAATGATAGCACATTATATGGTGTACTTAGCCCAAAACTCTCAAAATGTACATAATGTGGTCTAATTCTAGGTGACGGAATTATTATGTTTTTTTTCAGTGTTGTGCCTTTTTAAATAGTCCTATGATAGAAGAAAAAGTCCGTTGCTAGCTATTGGCAGAAAGATTATTTTTCTAATATTACTTGCTAAAATTATGGAAGAACGACTAAATTATTTACTCGGTTTTACTGTGGATACATTCTAATTTTGTTATACTGTGATAACTTTAGTGTTTTCAAAATTAAATTGTGTAACAAATGTATTTTTGTTCTTGAATCTTTTGTTCTTGTTAGTACCATATTAAGAGTTTTTCGTTGCTAGATTTGTGAAATTTTGTTAAACAGTGCACCGATGAAAAGCTTGGAGCATATTGAGGCAAGTTTAACACAGGAAAAACCCTGAATACTTTATATCGTATATATTGTAGAATGATAAGTCAAAAGAATAGGATGCGCTGGTTGTTAAAGTATTTACGAAAGCACATCTCGATTTGTTTCTAAAACATATTCCTGTACTAACCTATTACCACATTGGTGTCGCTTTGTTTCCTTTTTGATGGCATTGACAGTCATTAGCAACCGGCACCAAGTACTGAGTCTGTTCCTCATATTGTTTTCTGTAACTCGTCATACTCGTCAATCAATCCCACATCAACTTCTGCTATGTCGTCTAAATCTCATATTAGCCGATAATCGGCGTCTAGCTGGGTAAAATATACGGAGATTTAGCGAGGAATACGCATATTTCACATATGGCACTGATTTATCGGTTGATGAAGACCAAAAATTATCAAGGAACGATCAGAAAAATAGAGATACGTCATTGCCAAGATAACACCTGAACATTTTTTTCTGTCGACCATTTTTGCTGACGGGAGGAGGGTTCCCGTATTAGAAATCATGAGGAAGGTGGCCTTCACTCAGTCACACCATATGACCCCAATAACGTCATCGTCTGTTTGCAGTTTCGGCGGCTAGGAATGGTTGTTTAGTCTTAAAACGAATAAAGGTATTGGTAGTCTTATTATTCTAATGGGTGTCAAAAATATGTGTGAAACAGTTGTTTTCAAACCTCTGGATTTGCTTTTCGAGTTTTTTAGTTTGTGCCCGATTTCAAGTCAGCGCAACAGCACGAAAGAACCTGCTACTGAAAAGCTGGAACCTGAGCTTCAGGGCATTTGTTCCAGAAACGCAGAAGTGATTACTGCTGGGTCCACATGCGTACTAAAATTATTTCTATTCTAGCTGTCTAAATGTCTTAAGGAGCATAGAAAAGGCAGTGGGAGAACACGGAATCAAATGGGGAAGAAAAGCTTTCCTAGACTTAGATTATGCTGATGATTTAATTATCGTAGAGGAAAGTGTGAGTAAAACGAATGAACTTATAGAGGTTTTGCGAGTTCAGGGTGCAAGAATAGGTTTGAAAATTAATATTAAGAAGACGAAGTAGCTAAGGATAGGAATAAGTGATAATGAAAAGGTGACGTTGGGTAACGAAAAGATTTATCAGGTGGACAGTATCACTTACCTTGGTAGTATTATTAGTAAAGTCGGTGGGAGCAGTGAAGATGTTAAAAGTCGAATAGCCAAGGCTCAGGGTGTTTTTTCACAGTTGAAAGAAATTTGGAAGAATAGGAAGATAAGCCTGCAAACCATGATTGGAATATTTAAAGCTACAATAATGACAGTGGTCAAATATGGTTCTGAAGCATGGGTGCTCCGAAAAACACATGAAGATTTGCTAGATGTTTTCCAGAAAAATGGCCTACGGATTGTTCTTGGCACCCGGCTGACTCACCGTATTTCAAACAGTAGACTGTACGAAAAGTGCTGTTCAATCCCGCTTCCTAGGGCTATAATGAGAGAAGGTTGAGATGACTTGGCCAAGTTCTGCAGATGAAAGATGACACATTGCCGAAGGCTGTCCTTTTCGGCCAAATGTTAAGGGCTAAACGGAAAGCAGGTCGTCCGCTGTTGGGTGGGAGGATTTCATAAAGAAAGATTTAAGGGAAATAGGAACTTCCTGGGAGGCTGTAAAGAGGGTGGCTTTGAATAGATGGCCTCAGGCAGCCTTATGCTGTGATGAGTTGTTAGTAGTATTTGTAGTAGCTGTTTAAATTTAACCTAATTCTATTCTAAAATAGAAATGAAATTACTGGGATAGAAAAATTATAATTTTAGAATAGAAATGTGACAATTTTTTTTCTTTTTTTTTTCTTTTTTTTTTTAGTTCAACTTGCCGAATGCTACTATATAATCATGAGAAAATACACAGTTGGCAAGGTCTCTGATCTATTCAAACTGAATATACTAAATTTTATTTAATTCAGCAATATTATGTCCATTTTATTCATTTTAACAATCACCGTAATTGAACAAAATGAGAATAAATCAAAGTCTTCACTTTCATAGTACCATATTTTTGGACCATTGGAAAAAGTTCTGCAAAGAGTTTAGCAAATGCCGGTGCGTTAAATTGAAGTTTTGAGACAGCCCACGTTCAATAGTTAAACGACAACCTTTTGGAATTTGAAGTGGTTTAGCTTTGGGCCTTGGATTCAGCATTTGAAAAGCATTGTTTCAGCTTTCTGAATTGTTCTTACGCAAAAATTTCGTTAACCATGAGACACCGTGCTTCTTTCTGACAGCATTAATTCTCAAATCTTGTCTGAATATTGACTCATTGACCGGTTTGCTTAGTAAAAATATAATGTTTGCCAAAAATAAGGTTACAATCTATTTAACTAATTGTCTAGAATTTGGAGACTTGTCCATCATTTACCACTTCTTACTTTTCTTTTTCCCGTGCTTTGACGCTTTTGTATATAAAAGATGTGTGTCTATATATACGCCAACGCTATCTATAAGGATCTTAAGTGAATTAGACAGTTGGATCGATAGACAGCTTTGATAAAAGTTTATTCTAAAACAAGCTACAGGACCATGACAACAAACAAAATAATACAATAATCATGACGTTTAAGTCAAAAATGAACATTTCAACAACACATACAAGTAATGAAAAAAAAAAAAATCTATAATGCTAGCACCAGTACCACTTTTAACCACTCACTGCAGCACCATGCTGCATGAGGCCAACACAGCTGCGTACGCTCCTACTCCATCCTAATCTATTTGAAGCCTTTATTTTTCAACTCTCCCAGGAAGTTCCCATTTGTCTTATATATTTCCCAACGACATCCTTCCACCCCAATCGGGGGCAACCTGCTTTTCGTTGGGCACTAGACGGTTGCCCAAAAAGGACGATCTTGGGTAATATATCATCCTTTATACGCAGATTGTCTCCTAGCAATCTCTGTCTTTCTGTCATTATAGAACTTGAAAGCGGGATGGACCCACATTTTTCGTACGGCCCACTGTTTGAGATACGGTCAGTCAGTCCGGTATCCTAAACAAATCGTAGGCAATTTCTCTGGGTAGCATCTAGCAAATCCTCTGGTTTTTTAGAGCGCCCATGCTTTAGAATCATACCTTACAACTGACATCACTGGAGCTTCCAATATTCTAATCTTGGTACGCAGATTTATAACATTTTCAATATACCCACCGTCCTTGCTAGCAATAATACCTAGCTAAATGATGCTATCCACTTGATCGATCGTCTCGTTACCCAAAATCACCTTTTCACCTTCACTTATTCCTAGTCATTGCGACTTAGTGCTCTTAACATTAATTTTCAAATTAATGTTAAACACCTTGAACTCTTGCACCCTGAACTCGCAAAACCTCTAAAAAAGCATTCATTTTGCTAACATTTTCATCTAGGATGCTTAAATCATCACCATAATCTAAGTCAAGGAAAGTTTTACTTCCCCAATGGATTCTGTGTTCTCTCATTACCTTTTCTGTGCTCCTCAGTACAAAATCCATTAAAATGATCCATATAAATGGGGATAGGACGCAACCTATATTCCAATGTGATGCATAGCTACGCTGAGAAGTCTTTCCAGCTGCCTAGTAGTGTCATAAAATTCACTCCCAATCACACTTTACAGCCCTCCACCATGCTTCCATTACCAAAAGATATTATCCCTTCAATCTTCCGCTGCACTCGCAGATCAAATGGAGCACACTTTCCTCTGCGCATCCCGGCATTCAGCATGACTGTATACCCCCAAGTCTTTTAGAGGTACATAGGCATAACATTGTAATAAATAGGTTTTCATAAAAATAAAAGATTATCCGTAAGTCCCTTTGATTCGACAATAAATATTCAAAGAATCTGCTACTTCTCACTTTTATTTGCCAGGCATAAATCTATTTATTCCTCATAATATTTTGACATTTGAAACGCTACCAATCTTTATGTTCAAACGTTTATCCTAGTTCGAAATTTCCGCTTGTCCATAGTTCTCTAAGATTTTCATAATTTGGTTAGCCCTAGAATACGCAGCTGAACCTCTAGATATGATGGTTTTAACAGCCTTTTTATGGTAGCCTAATAATTTTTTTTGTAGACCTTACTTCTCAAAAGGAATAATCCTGAGTATTCCTTAGTTAGTAAGCTATTTACCAACGCTAACCAATAGAAATTTCTCAAATGCCCTAGCTGCAACTGTTCCAACTTTGTAGCCTTTTCCGATCCTTCTAATTCTGTTTTGATGGCTCAATTGAATGTTTCCAGACAATAGTGTAATTTTTACTAACGTATCGTGTACCTTGCAAGATTATCATCTTCCAATTTCTGTGATGGCAACTAGAATCCTAGACACGATTACCACCCCTAGTTATTTATCACTATTTCTAGTGATTTTTGATATTGTCTAAACAAGAATATCCCTAAATTTGCACATAAATCACTAGATTATTGAAGAAAATCACTAAATCAACCAGAAAATCATTAAAATCTAGAGATTTTTTGTCACTGGGTGGTAACCCTACCCCTAGAGCCTTTGGCCATTTCCATTCAAGACTGTCTTATAATTTAACAGAAAAGCTTGTTTTGAGCTAAATTTTAAATCTCGCTAATTGAAACGAGTTGAAAAACCTCCATAATGAAGTTGTATCTACGCCCCTGCTCTTCATACTTTGGTATCAATTGACATCGTTTTTTTTGGCTTAATCATAGGAGGGGGGGGGTCGAGAAATATTGGTCAATCAATCAATCAATCATTTTATTAATACTAAACTCTATTACAAACGTAAAGAAAAATTATTTGGCCCAAGAAGCTTGGCTTGGTAGGTAATATATTTAAATTTATTCCACATGTAAAACTTTTTCCACGAAACAAGTTTTTAAAAGAATAGAAGAGCTTCGTTAAAACAACAATGAGTAGAAATAAAGTCAAATAATCTTCCAAGAATAAAACTACCACAAATATATATATATATATATATATATATATATATATATATATATATATATATATATATATATATATACTTTCCTCTTCTACACAGGCCACGGAGCTTTTGCGGGGATCGGTCACTTTTATTCGTTATTCGATTTTTCTTTCTTTTCTTTTTTGCAGAGAGCATAATTTATCTTATTAACAAAAACTTAAGTTGAACCGAAATAATTATGTTTAAGGCTTTATCAAATCTAATATGTCAATGGTTACCTTATCCCGTATAGCCTCATCTGCTCCAAAATCAACTAGAATTCTATAGATTTTAGTGCAACTTTCTCTGTTTCTCCCAAGAGCTGCATAATGAAGGGGAACCCAAACCGAACAGAAATTACAATAAATAGCCGATTCAAACTCAAAACGAGCAAAAATTAACATTAATAGGGCTAACAACCCCCATGCCTTCTCAAGACCAGAGCATAATTTGTACTTAACTGAAAAAAAATCAAATGACCGTAGGTTGTCAGCTTAATATACATAAACTGATATTCACCCCTTAAAGTTTTATTAATTTTTTATTTATTAAAGTAAAAGAATGAAAACATTTGAAATGTATTTTGTTTTCAGAAAAGTGCAAATTATGTTCTGGTCTTAAGAAGGTATGGGGTCTGTCAGCCATGCTCATGTTAATTTTTGCTCGTTTTGAGTTTGACTCAGTTATTTATTGTAATTCATGTTCGTTTTGGGTTTCATTTATGTATTATTGCAGTAGTTTTATGCTTGGAAGATTATTTGGATTTATTTTTGCTCATTTTTGGTCTAATGGAGCTCTTTACTTTTCTTTGAAGCATTTATTTAAATTAATTTCTGTTCATTTTTTATTGACATAGTCTTTTTCGTGGGAAAAAAATATTTTCCAAATTTTTCGTCTTAATACCCTTAGTTATAGTAGCAGCAGTAGTAGTAGTAGCAATAGAATTAATAGTAGTGGTCTTAGCCCTAGTGGCAGTAGTAGTAGTAACATTAGGATGCAAATATTTTCTTTTGGTTAGTTCAACATCCCCCACAACCAGCCCTATTAGTTTCAACGTCACACATCAAACTATTCCTAAGATATTGCTGTTGCACCCTTTTGACAAATTGCGTACAGATGGCGTGCTATGATTAATTTCACGTCCCTCCCCCCAAAAGTCCTTATAAATTTCACCATCATACCCTTAGGCATAGTTGTAATAGTAATCAGAGTAGTAGTATTCGTATTACTAGTTGTAGCATTAATACTAATAGCGGTAGTACTAGTAGCAGCAGTAGTAATAATGTCTTGCCTTTATAAGTAGCTAGTTGAAATACTACTACTATTTCAACTATTACAAGTAGTAGTAAATATAGCAGTGATAGTAGTATTATTAGTAGCATGCACATATTGCCTTTGGGTCAGATGGTCTTCCCCTTGAAGCATTCTTTAAAAGTTCCAACTTAATGCTCCAATCCATTCTTGAGACACGGTCTTTTTTTAAAATATACTTGTTTATAGCGTCTTTTTATTTAGTTCAAATTTCCCCTCAATATTGTAAATGGAGTAGTGTGGTGCTAGTAGTAGTAGTGGTAGCATGCAAATATTGCTTTTTTGATCATCTTCTTTATTATTTCCTGAAAGTTCCAGATTAATATATCCAGTCATTCCTGAGTTAGGCCCTTTTGACAATCCGTATACACATAACGGGTTTGGATTTAGTTCAACGCCCCCCTCAACTCTGAAAGGCTCAACTGAATTCCCCTTGTCTTTTCAGAAAATAAAGTTCAAACATACACACCCTTCTCAATAATAAATACTATATATAAACAATGAACGAATTTTCTAACTTACTTGCCCTTAGGACTGTGGGAAGGTTGACATCACCAAAGACATAATTACTGGACTTCAACAATGATGAACGAAACAACTCTCTTAAAATTTTGATTGGATGTGCTTTGGGGAACAATAGGCTTATGGGTACGGATTGGTTGCGCTCCATTCGCTTTTGATTATTAAAAAGGGTACTAGAAATTCCGACTTCCAATCAAATGGGCGCCATCCGATCAGAAGTTTATGTAACCACCCGTTCCATAAGAATATCATATACCCTGGGGCATAAGCTACAACCTGGGGTCTGGGGCTTGTGTTCACCCTGAAAGCATTGTTATATGGTCTTTGGAGTATTGTAAACAAAATGGCTATCTCACAATTTTGATCGGATGTGTTTGGAAAAAAGAGGGTGTCAAGGAGGGCTAATTGCCCTCTATCACTTTTGACTCTTAAAAGGGAACTAGAACTTTAAATTTCTAATCAAATGAGCCTCTTCAAAAGTTCATACAACCACCCCTTCCATAAAAACCTTATTTGCTCCCGGGGCATAACTTACAACCCTTGCCCTCAGACTCTGGTGGGGGCGTGTGAACCCCAAAGGCCTTGTTATGTGATCTTTGGACTGTTTTGAACAAATGACTATCTAAAAATTTTTATTGGATGCATTTGGATAAAAAAGGACGAAACGGGGGGGGGTAGTTGCCCTCCGATCACTTTGTGACTCTTAAAAAGGGCACTAGAACTTCTTATTTAAAATCCAATGAGCCCCCTCCAGAGTTTATACGACCATCCTTTCCGTAAAAACCTTATATGCCCCCGGGGCATAACTTACAACCCTTGCCCTGAAAGCAGTGAGTGATTGTCATCCTTAGGGACATAATGACTGGATCGTTTAACTACGCTGAACAAAATGGCCATCTCAAAATTTGGATTAGATGTGTTCGGGGAAATGATGGGCGTTAGGGGGGGGGGGCTCGATGCTCTCCAATCACTTTCGAATATTAAAAAGGGCACTAGAACTCTCATTTTCCAGTCGAATTAGTCCCTTTTGAAGTTTCTGCGACAACTTCTATGCGAAGTGCCCAGGTCTCAAAAAAAGAAGAAAAATAAATAATACATTGTGCCAACATTGTTCTTTACTTAGGCAGCCCTATTGTGCTGGCTATGATTATCATCTATCGCAAAACTCGTTATACAATGCAAATGAATAAATGACTGCATACACGTGAAATAAACAAATAAATGAATTCATAATAAATAATAGAAACTAAACTTAAATAAATAAAAAAAATAGCAAGTCATTTTTAAATCATGTACAAACTCTTAACTATACACGACGCACTAGCAGAGGATACCAAGGAAAGTTCATTTTCTTTATGTATCGTTTTTCATTTAATGAAGCCACAGCTACCTCAGGGTCGCTTGTTCGAAGCTCTGAACTATTTCCTGAATTGTTGTGAAGATGGTTGTATGCACAGTACCACTTCGACGTTATATATGTCTTATAAGAAGCTGATGCTTCTGAGAAAGAGTTGAACCAATTGGAAGGCGCAGATAAGTGCATTTGCCTTTGAGATCTGTAAAAATTCCATAAGGCCCTTGAATAGTTCAACTGATGCTAATGATATCATCGAAACGTGAAACGAGAGAAGTGTTAGTGTCGTTTGGAATACAAAAAAACGTAAAATGTTCTCGGGGCTCAATAATTTAGTTGTTAAACTGAACAGGAGAATAAGCTGCACCTTGGCGGGCTCCTTTTTGGACAAGAATTCTTCTGTGTTGCGGCAGCAGCTCTATAGGTTTTGGAAGAGGGATCTTCTGACGGGTTTGAAGGCAGGAGTACATGGTACCGAAAACCTTAATGAGGAAGCGGCTTACACCCCTTTAACAAGAAGATTAAACATTACCGAATAAAAGGGGCATTGAAGCTTGATTAGCATCGATTCTTCCAATGAAGAAGAGGAAACCAGAAGCGTTGGCTTCAACGAGGAACTGGCAGCAGCAGATACCGTCTCAGGAAACCTGAATCTGTGCTGGAAGCTAAACTGATGAGATTGGGCATACAACTAACTCTCAAACACATCAACAACAACTAATTCCAACAGCTGTCAGAGAGTAGTAGAAACAGTAATTGACTCGAGTGAAGTTACTTAATAGCAGTTTTTCCTTTGGGACTGGCGTGACACAAAACGACGAAGGAAAAATCAGCAGAATAAGGATCATCCGCACGAGCAATGTTAAATTCATGCTAGATTCTAAGCCCGTTGATACCAGAACCTATGTTCGGCTTCAATGTCGGCTTATCTCTCTCACTCTCTTTTTCCTTCTGTCACTCCATCTCTTTTTTCTCTCTCTCTCTTAGTGTGCATTGTACTATTTATTTTCTTTTTTTATTGTTTATTCCTAATCAGCAAATAATAAATACCAGGAGTGGGATTGCAAATAAAAACAACGAATGTGCCACTACGCGACTATGTCTCGTAGTGGCACATTCGTCTATATCCATACACAGTCCAGACAAAATGTACAATTATTATGAATCAGAGGCAACGCTATAGCGTTGCCTATAGTAAAGGCAATACGGCTCCAATGTTTTATTATTATTGTTTATTTATTATTGTTTTTCGTGGTAGAAACTTCCAAACTGGGCTCATTCGATTGGAAATCGAGAGTTCTAGTGCCCTTTTTAATAGTCGACAGTGATTGGAGGGCAACTAGCCCCCCCCCACCCACGCCCATCATTCCCCCAAATACATCCAATCAAAATTTTGAGATATCCGTTTTGTTCAGCATAGTGCCTTTTTAAAGGGAAAATGTAATATTGAGGAAGATAATACCCTACAACCCTCAAGGCAAGGGTTTTAAGTAATTACCTTCTGGCATATGAGTTTTTTATAGTATGTGTGGTTTTAGAAACTTCAAAATAGGCTCATTCGATTGGAAATTCAAAGCGCTAGTCCCCTTTTTAATAGTCAAAAATGATTGGAGGGCAACTAGCCCCCCCCCCTCGTCCATCATTGTCCCAAAAACATCCAATTCAAATTTGGAGATTGGCATTTGTTCAGCGTAGTTGATTTCCCGATAGAAAATATGTTTTTGAAGAGGACACTCCCCCACAACCCTCAGGGCAAGGGTTTTAAGTAATGCCCTGGGGGCATATAAGGTTTTTATAGAAGGCGTTGTCGTAGAAACTTCAAAAAAGTCTCATTCGATTTGAAATTCAAAAGGCTTGTTCCCTTTTTAATAGTCGACAATGTTTGGAATGAACCTAGCCCCCCCCCCACGCCAATCATTCCCCAAACACATCCAATACAAATTTCGAGATACCCATTTTGATCAATTTAGTTTATTCTCAAAAAGAAATCATGTTTTAGAGGAGGATACTCCCCCACAACCCTCAGGACAAAGGTTTTAAGTTATGCTCGGGGGGCATATCAAATTTTGAATGAAGGCGTTGTCGTATAAACTTAAAGAAAAGCCCATTCGATTGGAAATTCAAAGGGCTAGTGCCCTTTTTAATAGTCGAAAGTTATTGGTGGGCAACTTGCCCCCCCCCCCTACGCCCAACAGTTCTCCAAACACATCCATTCCAAATTTTGAGATAGCCATTTTGTTCAGCGTAGTTGATTTTCAGATAGAAAATATGTTTTTGAGGAGGACACTCCCCCACAACCCTCAAGGCAAGGGTTTTAAGTTATGCCCTGGGGGCATATAAGGTTTTAATTGAAGGCGTTGTCGTAGAAACTTCAAAAAAGGCTCAGTCGATTGGAAATTCAAAGGGCTAGTGCCCTTTTTAATAGTCGAAAGTGATTGGAGGGCAACTAACCCCCTCTCACGCCCACCTTTTCCCCAAACACATCCAATCAAAATTTTGAGACGGCCATTTTATTAAACCTAGTTTTAAGTTCTGGAAAATAGGTCTTTGAGGATGAAAACTCCCCCACAGCCGTCAGGGTAAACGTTGTAAGTTATGCCCTGGGGACACATAATGTTTTGTTTTGACAACGTTGTCTTAGAAACTTCGAAAAGGGTTAATTTGATTGTAAATATAAATGGCTAGTTCCCTTTTTGATAATTTAAAGTGGTTCAAAGGCAACTGACACTCCTTCCATGCACACCATTTACCCAAATACATCCAGTCAAAATTTTGATATAGCTTTTTTTTCAACGTAGTTGAAAGTTCTGGAAATTATATTTTTGAGCAGGACACTCCCCCCAGATTCTTCAGGGGCAAGGGTTATAAGTTATGCCCTGGGGGCATATATGGTTCTTATGGAAGAAATGCTCGCAAAAACTTCAGAGAGGGCTCATTTGATTGGAAACTGAAAGTTCTAGTTCACTTTTTAAGTGATAAAAGATATTGGAGGGTAGCCACCTTCCCCCCCCCTCACCCCCAAACTCTTTTTTCCAAAATGCATCCAATAAAAATTTTAAGATAGCTATTTTGTTACAAATAGTTCAAAGATCATATAACAAAAATTCCGGTGTCGACACAACCCACCAGGGCCCGGGGGCAGGCGTTCTAAGTTATGCCCTGGGGGTATATATGGGTCTTATGGAAGGGAGGCTCTTGTTAACTTCAAAGGGGGCTCATTTGATTGAAAATTTAAAGTTCTAGTTTACTTTTTAAGAATCAAAAGATTGGCGGGCACTTAGCCCCCCCCCCCCGTCCACGCACTTTTTTCCTCAAACCCATCCGATAAGAACTTTGAGATAGTTTTTTTTTTAAATAGTTCAAAGACCATATAACGACAACTCTGGTGTCGAAACAGCCCTCCAGGGCCCGGGGGCAGGTGTTGTAAGTTATACCCTTGGGAAATATATAGTTCTTACTGAAGGGATGCTCGTAAAAAAATTCAGAGATGGCTCATTTGATTGGAAATTGAAAGTTCTAGTTAATTTTTTAGAATCAAAAGAGATAGGAGGGCAACTAGCCCCCCCCCCCACGCCCCTTTTCCCCCAAATGCATCCGATAAAAATTTTGAGATAGCCATTAAGTTAAAATTTCTCAGAAGTCAGATAGCAAAAACTCTGGTGTCGTCACAGCCTCCCAGGGCCGGGGGCAGGCGTTGTAAGTTATGCCCTGGGGCATATATTGTTTGTATGAAAGGGATGCTCATATATACTTCAGAGAGGGCTCATTTGATTGGACATTGAAAGTTCGAGCTCACTTTTTGATAGTCAAAAGAGATCCGAGGGCAGCTAGCCCCCCCACGCCTTTTTTTTCAAAACCCATCTGATGAAAATTTTGAGATAGACATCTTGTTAAAAATAGTTCAAAGGTCAGATAAGAAAAAAAACGGTGTCAATAGAACCCTCCAGGGCACAGAGGCAGGCGTTCTAAGTTATAAAGGAAATGGCGTTCTAAGGAAAAATCAGCAGAATAAGGATCATCCGTACGAACAATGTTAAATTCATGCTAGATTCTAAGCCCGTTGATACCAGAACCTATGTTCGGCTTCAATGTCGGCTTATCCCTCTCACTCTTAGTATGCATTATACTATTTATTTTCTTTTTTTATTGTTTATTCCTAATCAGCAAATCATAAATACCAGGAGTGGGATTACAAATATAAAAAAAATGATAAATACAATTCATGACCACAATGTACAGGAAATAAAAGCTCCATTGACTAGTTGAATTAGTTAGCACTGAAGACTCGAAAATCTGTTTGTCTACAATTTGGTAGTTCTCAATATTTTCCGGGATTTTTGTTTTTACATAAATAACCTTGTTGAAATTTTGCTTTTTCTTCAGAAATGTTTTGGAAAAAATATTGCACCAAAATAGTTCTGTAAATGAGCTTGGTCCTGAAAACGGCATTAAATATCGGCTGTTTCCTGTCAGTCTCAAAGAGAAAGTACAAAATAGGTACCTCAAAATGTCGATCAGATCTCCTAAGGGATAAGAAAAAGACCAGATATCAAAAACAGTTTTAGGATAGGGGTTGGTTGGTGTCCAATTACTTTCAACTTATAAAAAAGGGACTAGAACTCTCAAGAAATGTCCGTTTCCCAATAACAAATACTATCTGTAATCAATGGGCAAACTGCCAAACTTTCCAGCTCTTTTTTTAAGGGCTGTGGGGGGTCCCGTCATCCCCAGAGGCTTATTTATTGGACCTTTTAATTATGATGATCCAAGTGGCTATTTCAGAATTTCATTTAGATGTCTTTGGGTGAAAAGAGGGCAGGGGAAGCCGGCTAGTTGCCCTCCATTCTGGTTGGTCACTTAAAAAGGCACTTGAACTTTTAATTTTTGTTCTCTCACGATGTTCTAGGACTCTTGGTTTGATACGATCATCCCTGGGGAAAACTTATTGTAAGTTTTAATTAATTTAGATAAATAAAGATTTGATGTACGAGAATAACACTGCTGCGGTTAACGTAGGAAATGAGGTTAGCGGCTGGTTTCGCATTAAATGAGGAGTTAAGAAGGTTTGTGTTCTATACCCCTTTATATGGATCATTTTGATGTACTTTGTCTTAAGGAGCACAGGAAAGACAATAGGACACTATGGAATCAAATGGGAGGAAAAATTCTCCTGGACTTAGATTATGCTGATGATTTAAGCATCCTAGACTAAAGTGTAAGCAAAATTAATGAACTATTAGAGGTTTTACAAGTTCAGGATGCTAGAACAGGTTTGAAAATTAATGTTAAGAAGACTAAGTCACTAAGACTAGGAATAAGTGAAGATGAAAAGGTGATGTTGGGCACCGAAAAGATTGATCAGGAGGACAGCTTCACTTACCTTGATAGTATTATTAGTAGAGACGGTGGGAGCAGGGAAGAAGTTAAAAGTAGAATAGCCAAGGCTCAGGGTGTTTTTCACACATAAAAAAAGCTTGGAAGAATAGGAAGATAAGTCTGCAAACCAAGATTAGAATATTGGAAGCTCCAGTGATGACATTGGTCAAACATGGCTCTGAAACATAGGCACTCCGAAAAGCGGATGAAGATTTGCTAGATGTTTTCCAGAGAAATTGAATACAGATTGTTCTAGGTACCCGGCAAACTGACCGTATTTCAAACAGTAGGCTGCACGAATGGTTCAATCCCACTTTCTAGGACTACAATGAGAGAAAGATTGAGATAACTAGGGTACGTTTTGCGGATGACAGATTGCCGAAGATGCTCCTTTTTCGGCTAACCGTCTAGGGCTAAACGGAAAGCAGACCGTCTGCAATTTGGGTGGGAGGATGTCATATAGAAAGATTTAAAGAAAATGGGAACTTCCTGGGAGGTTGTAAAGAGGGAGACACTGAATAGATTGGGATGGAGGAGGAGCGTGCGTAGCTGTGTTGGCTTCAGGCGGCTTGGTGCTGTGCTGAGTTGTTAGTAGTAGTAGTTAATATTTCCAAGGGAGAGACTAAAGGAGGGGGAGGTAGAAATTGATATATAATCCCGAGGGCTGTATCCAGGACTTTTGTTTGGGGGAGGGGGTATTTTGTCAGGGGGGGGGTGCGAAAAACTTTAAAATACACCAAATATGTGTTTTATGCATTTTAAACACGTTTTTACTTTGTCGCACAAACATTTCCAACCCTCATTGAGCCTTCAGGTAAATACAAAATAAGTTCTTAAGAAGCGGCGGGGGGAGTGGGAGATAGAAGTTGATATTTAATCCCTCCTGATTTCTGGGAATATTTCTGATCTATGCTGTTATTATGAAAGTAAAGAGTAACATTAAACCCCCCAAATGAGCAGAATTTATTCCGTATAGGAGGGGAACTGCCCCTTCCTCATCCCCACCTCCACTTAATGGTCGTAGAAACTTCGGAGGGTGTTAATTCGAACAGAAATTGAGAGTTCTAGTAATTTTTTATAAGTAGAAAGTGATTGGAGACGAACCAACCCCTATCCCAAAGCTATTTTTGATATCTGGTCCTTATGTAACCACTTTGGACATATAATCGACGTTTTGAGGTGCCTATTTTGTACTTTTTTCTTTGGCTGCTCAATTTTGCTTTGGGTATTTTCCGGGGGTAGTATTTACCGAGGGGGATTTTTCGGGGGGAGGGGTAAATGCCTAGACTCCCTTTAACATTCAACTACATAAAAGCCCCCGCGAAAATACCAGCAGTGCTATGCTGTTATTATGAAAGTAAAGAGTAACATTAAACCCCCCAAATGCGCAGAATCTATTCCGTATAGAAGGGGGACTGCCCCTTCCTCATCCCCACCTCCACTTAATGGTCGTAGAAACTTCGGAGGGTGTTAATTCGAACAGAAATTGAGAGTTCTAGTCCTTTTTTTTATAAGTAGAAAGTGATTGGAGACGAACCAACCCCTATCCCAAAGCTATTTTTGATATCTGGTCCTTTTGTAACCACTTTGGACATATAATCGACATTTTGAGGTGCCTGTTTTTACTTTTTTGTCTGGCTGCTCAATTTTGCTTTGGGTATTTTCCGGGGGGAGTATATACCAGGGGGGATTTTTGGGGGGAGGGGTAAATGCCTAGACTCCCTTTAACATTCACTACATAAAAGCCCCCGTGAAAATACCAGCAGTGCTTGACCCCCCCCTCCACCGTGCCTAGGGTTAAACCCTGATGGTGCTCATGAATTGTATACTTTCTATTGTCATATTATGCTGCAATCCAAACGAAAAATACGTATAGTATAGACCCTTTTGCTTTTGTGCTGCCAAGCATTGGTAAATCCCCTCATTTTTCATCTACGACGGACTACTAAACATAGCTTCAATATCAATTTCTAACTAGATGGCGACGTACTATTTTCAAAAAAGTTCCCATTTTAACTAGCGATGCGATGTATCAGAGAAGAAGACAAAATTATTAGGTAAAACATCAAACCATTTGTGTTAATGAACAGTAAGGTGAGTGAACCCCTGTGAATCTGTTACTAGAACTCAAAGAATTATGAACACGCTATACACATCAGAAGCATGGACGTGAGTATTTCAACATTCGTAGCCCTTTTCCAATTAAGTAACTAAATAAAATACAAACAGTTTTATTGTGGTAGCTTTCCTTTTGCTTTAAAGGTACAATAAAAAAGCGTTACGCACTACTCCGGCTGTATCAGTGGAACTGTATTAACTCAATAATGTAAACTTTAACAGTCCAAGTGAAGCTATTCCGAAACTAGGATTTATCTGGGTTTTTAGTAGGCCATGTCGCGTAGTGGCACATTCGTCTATATCCATACACAGTCTAGACAAAATGTACAATTATTATGAATCAGAGGCAACGCTATAGCGTTGCCTATAGTAAAGGACATACGGCTCCAATGTTTTATTATTATTGTTTATTTATAATTTTTTTTCGTCGTAGAAACTTCCAAACGGGGCTCATTCAATTGGAAATCGAGAGTTCTAGTGCCCTTTTTAATAGTCGACAGTGATTGGAGGGCAACTAGCCCCCCCCCATGCCCATCATTCCCCCAAACACATCCAATCATAATTTTGAGATAGCCATTTTGTTCAGCGTAGTTGATTTCCAGATAGAAAATATATCTTTGAGGAGGACACTTCCCCACAACCCTCAGTGCAAGGATTTTAAGTTATGCCATGGTGGCATATAAGCTTTTTATAGAAGGCGTTGTCGTAGAAACTTCAAAACAGGCTCAGTCGATTGGAAATTCAAAGGGCTAGTCCCCTTTTTAATAATCGAAAGTGATTGGAGGGCAACTAGCCCCCCCCCTCACCCATAATTCCCCCAAACACATCCAATCAAAATTTTGAGATAGTCATTTTGTTCAGCGTAGTTGATTTCCACATAGAAAATCTGTTTTTGAAGAGGACACTCCCCTACAACCTTCAGGGCAAGGGTTTTAAGTTATGCCCTGGAGGCATATAAGATTTTTATAGAAGACGTTGTCGTAGAAACTTCAAAAAAGGCTCATTCGATTGGAAATTAAAAAGGCTAGTGCCCTTTCTAATAGTCGAAAGTGATTGGAGGGCAACTAGACCCCCCCCCCCCACGCCCATCATTCCCCAAACACATCCAATCAATATTTTGAGATGGCCATTTTGTTCAGCGTAGTTGATTTCCAAATACAAAATACATTTTAGAGGAGGACACTCCCCCAAAGCCCTCAGGGCAAGGGTTTGAAGTTATGCCCTGGGGGCATATAAGGTTTTTATAGAAGGTATTGTCATAGAAACTTCAAAATAAGCTCATTCGATTGAAAATTCAAAGGGCTAGTGCCCTTTTTTATAGTCAAAAGGGATTGGAGGGCAACTAGCCCCCCCCCCCCCCCCCCCACGCCCATCTTCCCCCAAACACATCCAATCAAAATTTTAAGATAGCCTTTTTGTTCAGCGTAGTTGTTTCCAGATAGAAAATATGTTTTTGAGGAGGACACTCCCCCACAAACCTTAAGGTATGGGTTTTAAGTTATACCCTGGGGGCTTATAAGGTTTTTATAGAAGGCGTTGTCGTAGAAACTTCAAAAAAGGCTCAGTCAATTGGAAATTCAAAGGGCTAGTGCCCTTTTTAATAGTCGAAAGTAATTAGAGAGCAACTACCCCCCTCTCACGCCCACCTTTTCCCCAAACACATCCAATCAAAATTTTAAGACGGCCATTTTATTAAACCTAGTTTTAAGTTCTGAAAAATAGGTCTTTGAGGATGAAAACTCCCCCACAGCCGTCAGGGTAAACGTTGTAAGTTATGCCCTGGGGGCATATAAGGTCTTGCATAGACACCGTTGCCTTAGAAACTACAGAAATGGCTCATTTGATTCTAAATTTAAGTGGCTCGTTCCCTTTTTAATATTCGAAAATGATTTTAAGGCAAATGACACCCCTTCCACACCCACCATTTCCCCAAACACGTCCAATCAAAATTTTGATATAGCCATTTTATTCAACGTAGTTGAAAGTTAGGGAAATTATATGTTTGAGCAGGACACTCCCCCCAGATTCTTCAGGGGCAAGGTTTATAAGTTATGCCGTGGGGGCATATATGGTTCTTATGGAAGGAATGCTCGCAAAAACTTCAGAGAGGGATCATTTGATTGGAAATTGAAGGTTCTAGCTCACTTTTTAAGTGATAAAAGATATTGGAGGGTAACCAGCTCCCCCCCCCCACCCCCAAATCCTTTTTTCCAAAATGCATCCAATAAAAATTTTAAGTTAGCTATTTTGTTACAAATAGTTCAAAGATCATATAACAAAAATTCCGGTGTCGACACAACCCACCAGGGCCCGGAGGCAGGCGTTGTAAGTTATGTCCTGGGGGCATATATGGGTCTTATGGAAGGGATGCTCGTATTAACTTCAAATGGGGATCATTTGATTGGAAAGTGAAAGTTCTAGTTCACTTTTTAAGAGTCAAAAGGGATTGGAGGGCACCTAGCCCCCCCCCCCCGTCCACGCCCTTTTTTACTCAAACCCATCCGATAAGAACTTTGAGATAGATTTTTTTTTAAATAGTTCGAAGACCATATAACGAATACGCCGGGGTCGACAGAGCCCCCCCAGGGCCCGAGGGCAGGTGTTGTAAGTTATGCCCCGGGGGTATATATGGTTCTTATTGAAGGGATGCTCGCAAAAAATTCAGAGATGGTTCATTTGATTGGAAATTGAAAGTTCTAGTTAAGTTTTTTTAGAATCAAAAGAGATTGGAGGGCAACTAGACCCCCCCACGCCCCCTTTTCCCCAAATGCATCCAATAAAAATTTTGAGATAGCCATTAAGTTAAAAATTTCTCAGAAGTCAGATAGCAAACACTCTGGTGTCGTCACAACCTCCCAGGGCCGGGGGGCAGGCGTTGTAAGTTATGCCCTGGGGCATATATTGTTCGTATGAAAGGTATACTCGTATAAACTTCATAGAGGGCTCATTTGATTGGAAATTGAAAGTTCGAGCTCACTTTTTAATAGTCAAAAGAGATCCGAGGGCAGCTAGCCCCCCCCCCCCTCACACCTTTTTTTTCAAAACCCATCTGATGAAAATTTTGAGATAGACATCTTGTTAAAAATAGTTCAAAGGTCGGATAAGAAAAAATCCGGTGTCAATAGAACCCCCTAAGTTATGCCCTAAGAGCACGTATGGTTCTTATGAAAGGGATGCTTTTATAAACTTCATAGAGGGCTCATTTGATTGGAAATTGAAAGTTCTAGTCCACTTTTTAAGAGTCAAGAGAGTTAAACTAGCCCCCCATGCTCTTTTTCCCCAAACCCGTCCGCTACGAATTTTGAGATAGCCAGTGTTTTGGAAATTGTTCAAAAATTAGATAACAAAAACACCCCCCGTAGCCCCGGGGATAGGCGTCGTAAGTGTTGTCCTGGGGGTGTATATGGTTATTATGAAAGGGATGCTCGTCTAAACTTCAGAGAGGGCTCATTTGATTGGAAATTGAAAGTTCTAGTTCAATTTTTAAGAGTCAAAAGCCCATCCCCAAGCCCATCCCATCCGATAAAATCCCATTCCCCAAGCCCATTTGATAAGATTTTTATAATAGTCATTTCATTAAAAATAGTTCAAAGGTCAGATAAGAAAAATTCCTGTGTCGACGGAACCTGCCAGGGCCCGGAGGCAGGATGCTTGTATAGACTTCGGAGAGGGCTCATTTGATTTGAAATTGAAAGTTCTTGTTCACTTTTTAAGAGTCAGAAGAGATCGGAGGGCAACTAGCCCCCTCCTCCACGCCCTAAAGGCATCAAATAAAAATTTTGAGAAAAAAAAATTGTTAAAAATAGTTCAAAGTTCTGATAAAAAAAAAACTCCAGTGTCGACACAGCCCCCCAGGGTCCAGGGGTAGGCGTTGTAAGCTATGCCCTGGGGGCATATATGATTGTTATGGAAGGGAATCTCGAATAAAGCTCCTAGAGGACTCATTTGATAGGAAATTGAAAGTTGTAATTCACTTTTTAGGAGTCAAAAGTGAGTAGAGGGCAGATAGCCTCCCCCCACGCTCCAATAATTTTTTTCCCAGAGGGAGTTCATATGGAAGGAGTCGTCGTATAAAGTTAAAAGGGTGGTAACTCAATTGGAAGTTATGAGTTCTAGTGCTCTTTTAAGAGTCAAATGTGATCAGAGGGCATTTGCCCCCCAGCCCTTTTCCCCAAATACATCTGATAAAAAATTTGAAGTAGCCATTTTGTTAAAAATAGTTCAAAGATCATATAACAAAACTCCTTTACGTACTGTCATTTCGTTGAAAATATTTCAAAGATCAGATAAGAAAAACTCCTGTGTCGACACCTCCCCCCCCCGGGGCCAGGGCAGGCGTTGTAAGTATCGCTCTGGGGGCATATATGGTTCTTATGGAAGGTATGCTCGTATAAACTTCAGAGAGGGTTCATTTGAATGGAAATTAAAAGTTGTAGTTCATTTTCTCAGAGTGAAAAAAGATCAGAGGGTAAAAATTTCAGGTGACCATTTTGTTAAAAATAGTTTAACCATCATATATTAAAACTCCAGGGTCGACACAACCCCCCAGGGCCCAGGGACAGGCGTTGTAAGTTATACTCTGGGGATGTATATGGTTCTTATAGAAGGGATACTCGTATAAACTTCAGAGAGGGCTCATTTGATTCAAAATATAAAGTTCTAGTTCACTTGCAATAGACTCAAAAGAGACCGAAGGTTAATCTAGTCCCCCCACGTCCTCTTTCCCCAAACCCATCAAAAATTTTGAGATAGCAAGTTTGTTAAAAATAGTTCAAACATCAGATAATAAAAACTCCGAGGTTGACACAAACCTATTTTTTCACTTTGATATTGTTACTTTGATATCAGTTTTGATACTTTGATGAATATTTTATTGTATTTTTAAAGTTTGATTTCGAAATAAGGAATTTTTAAAAACTTGAATTTTTTTGCAATCAAAAACGAACAAATATTAATTAAAAAAAAAACTTTCCGAAAAATAAGTTTTTCAAAGAAAAGTAAAGGCCGTTTTAAACTTGAGCTCAGGAGATACAAATAACTTTTAAAATTCAAACTCAAAACGACCAGAAATTACTATTAAAGAATAAATGAGACCCAAAACGAGTAGAAACTAAATAAACAATCGTAGCAAAAACATACAACAAGTAATAATATAAATGAATAAATAGATTTTTAAAGCGATTAATACTTAGATTGAATATGAATATCAAGCTTAAAACGAAAAAAATATTAAAGTATAGATGAAACTTAAAACGAACAGAAATTAAACAGACAGACAATAAAAACAAACACACAATAGATACTGATATAAATTCATAAATAAATCTTCAAGCCAGGGAAACTTAAAATGAGTATGCAAATCAAGCTTGAAATGAACAAAAATAACCACAAACAAGAGTTTGGGTATGATTCTTTCTCTCACTATAAAAGTTTAAAACCTACTTCGTCATTGGCGCTTTATTGAAAACTATATGCGTCTTGAACAGTCTTGGAAAGTATAAACAACATCAAAGTGAATATTTGATGTATAAGGATTTTAACTGTTGAAAGATCCATCAGTTCAAGAATTTATTTCCCCGAAATTGTATTTTTGTTTTCAATACTGTAAGAACTGGAAAAGAAAATATTTGTAATATAATCCGTTTTCAGTTAAGCGCCAATGACGCAGTAGGCTTTTGGATTTTATTTACAGTTAGGAAAGGAGGCAGTATCCAAAGAAATGTTTGTAGGGAAACTATATTCGTCTTGAACAATTTTAAAAAGATCTAATAGATTAACCTGAATATTTGATTTATAATGATATTAACTTCTGAAAGCTCATCAGTTAAAATTTTTACTATAGTTTTAATGTTTATTTTCAATATTAAGTACGAAAGAAAATATTTGTCATAAAATTGGTTTTCAGTAAAGCGCCAATGACGCAGTAGGTTTTAGACTTCTACAGTAAAGAGAAAGAGGTCATATCCAAACTCTTGTTTGTGGTGATTTTTGTTCGTTTCAAGCTTGATTTGCATATTCAATTAAAGTTTCACTCGTTTTAAGATTTATTTATTAATTTACATTAATATCTATTGTATGTTTGTTTGCATTGATTTTTTATTTTATTTCTGTTCGTTTAAGTTTCATTTATGCTTCAATAGGAAAATATTTTTTTTTGTTTTAAGCTTGATATTCATGTTCAATCTAAGCATTACTCGCTTTAAAAATCTATTTATTCATTTATATTATTACTTGTTGTATGTTTTTGCTATGATTGTTTATTTAATTTCTCTTCGTTTTGGTTTCATTTATTCTTTAATAGTAATTTCTGGGCGTTTTGAGTTTCAATTTTAACAGGTATTTGTATCTGCTGAGCTTAAGTTTAAAATGTCCTTTACTTTTCTTTGAAAAACTTATTTTTCGGAAAGTTGTTTTTAATTAATAGTTACCAAAGCTTTGATTTTCTAAGTAGTTTCATTTAAGTTTTACTAAAGTCCGTAAAGCACTTAGTTTTCGCTTACTAGTTGTTGGGAAAGAGTTCAGTGGGTTTCTTGGTGGTGGGGGGTGAGGGTAGACCTTAATAAAACGCAAATATTAGGCATAAATTTTCTAGCTTTCAGTGACAAGTCTTCAAATAAGCATGGAACGGAGATTGCTACAGAGGAATAATTTTAGACTAAGAATGAATTTGGACACTGAGTGAATAAAGGGCTCTCTGTTTCTTGTACGAAAATATTTGAGCGTAAAATAAAAACCACAAATTCATATCCTTACCTGGCCAGAGCCACAAGAGGTGTGGATCATTCCTTAAGTACCTTACTCCGAAAACTCCCCCTTGACAAGCTTCAAAATCCTCTCCAAAAATATTTTTTAGTATTTACCCCCCCCCCCACCCAAAATCATTTTAACAGGTGTGTTTTCCCAGGCAGATATTACCTTTTCTAGAGTGCTGTTATACAAAGTACTTCCCGGAAAATATCCCCCCGAAAAACATTCCCCGTGGAAAATACTCCCAACTCCGGAAATACCCCCCTCCCCCGTGGCTAATTGGTCTCCGATCACTTTTTACTCATAAAAAAAGGACTATAACTCTCAATTTCTGATCGAATGAGCACCCTCCAACGTTTCTGTGACCATGACTTAGAGGTGGAGATTAGGAAGGGGCAGTCCCCTTCCCATACGGAGTAAATTATGCTCATTTTGGTGTTTAATGCTACTCTTTACATTCATAAAAACAGCGTAGACAAGAAATTTCATGTTTTTTGTACCCCCTACTCCCTAAAAAAACTAACCCCCAAAACAAAAGTCCTGGATACGGCCCTAGGGATTATATATAAATTTCTACCTCCACTCTCCCCTTGTCTCTCCCTTAGAACTAATTCTGTATTTATCTGAAGGCTCAATTAGAATTGGGATGTTTTGGTATTAAAATGCACCCTTTGAGGCACCTCTCTCCCTCTTTAACTACAGAACAATCATAGAACCCCATTGTAGAGGTTTAAAGGCCTTAAATGCAAAAGTTTGGAATTGTAAAACAACAGGGAATTTACCTAAGACAGTGAAAACTGTTTAGATCTTAAAAATATTGTGGCTGGTTAGGGAGGGAGGGAGATGTCTCAAAGAATGACTTTGAATGCCAAAACATCCCAATTCTCATTGAACCTTCAGATAAGTACAGAATTAGTCCTAAGAAAGAGACAAGGGGGGCTGGGAGGTAGAAGTTGATGTATAATCCCCAGGGCAGTATTCAGGACTTTTGTTAGGGGGGTTATTTTTTTAGGGGAGGGGGGCAAAAACCTTAAAAACACATCAAAAATGTAGAATTGATATTTAAACCCTTTTGATTTCTGAGAATATTTCTGGTTTACATTTATTATGAAAGTAAAGAGTAACATTAAACCCCAAAATGAGCAGAATGGATATATCCATTCGTTTAAAATCTGGGAACCAAAGCAGTAATGTTAGTTGCGTTCAGCATGTTGAAAACAGAGCTTTTTTTTAAAGACCCGCTATTTTTTATGAGCTAGCCGAATCACCATAAGACAATTCTCACCTCGTCATATTTTGCCCTGCACTAGCGCAAGCCACTTTCTATGCGCCGATGACATTGTTCTAGCCTGGTGATTGCAGGTTCTTCCAGTTCCAGTTCTTCCAGGCATTGCAAATTGCTGAAGACTATTCATAAAATAAGACTTTCAGTTGCATCTTTGAAAACGATTTTCTTCTTTGGCCCCAACAAACAGCTAAATTTATAAAGAATCACTTAAGGGTTTACTTTAAGTATAATAGGGACTTAAGTATAATACGTAGAAAACATAGCTTGTAGTCACCGAACATAGGTCTCTTGCTTGTGAAAATGCTCAACGAAAGCTCAATACGTTGCAGAATACATATAAATCAAGGATTTCATTAACCTAATGAAATTCCCTAGGTTGGGCTTGTGTGAATTGTTGTGCAGTCCACTGAAATATAGTATCTAAATAAAATTTGCATTAAGCTCGATTTTTATGGTATTTAATGCATACAGTTTCTTTGTAAAAGGCTCCCCTGGCTCTCCTACATGATAAGCTAATAATACATGTGAATAATTAAACCTAAACTAAAAAGATATGAAAATGCATGTCTTGGCGTTCTTGTAGAGCAAGGCTCTTGCGCCTTTTGAACAGGTCTAAGTCGGCCAAATCTTCGGCCAAATGTAAAGAAAACAAAATAAAAATTTTAATGGTAGTGTATAAGATTTTGTTTTTTTATTTACCTAACAAAAGTTTTGTCGAGCTAAATAAAACAGATTTTAGAACAGGGATTCTAAAAGAAGAAATAATTAAATGTAAAGAAAATTCTTGGAAATTCCTTGCGACAGGCGGGATTGAACCGGGAAACCAATATTTGAGGAACTCAGTCTCATCCCCTGCGCTGTCAGAAAATAAGATTTTTCTATTATTATGCTCATATATTTTTGAAAAAAATATTACAATGACTCATATCTTCTTTTTCTGGGTGTGGGGGGGCAGCAAAGTAATAGAAGCGTTAGTGATTATTCTATTCAGAAAAACATAAAGCATATAAAAAAGCTATAATTTAAATGTTTCTTTTTTGGATCAAATACGACCTCCATTTCCTCTATATTATTTCATACCATAATATTTAATTTCATTCCTTATCATTCCATTTTAAGAGCAATTAATAATATTCATTTGACATGTAGTAGTCATGACATGTATGTAGTAGTATTATCGAATTTGCAAATTGATGGCATTAGTTTTCAGGTTGTTCCCACTGCAATCCTTGCTTAAATTCACTTAGGTATCTTGATCTCCAATTTGATGTACGCATTAAAAGTGCAAGATCAGACTTAAATCCTTTGAAGATCACGCTGAGAAAATAATTTACTTTATTTTGTGAGGTTACAGGTTAATTTGAAAGGAGAACTTCGGGTCAGCTCATAATTCGTTTTTTGCACCCCTTTTGTTTTTACTAAGGGTGCGAAACGAATGACAGTAGATGCGTCCCATCTTTTTTTATTTATTAAATATATTCTTGATTCCAAAATAGACTAGAAACACTATTGTGTTTAAGGACTACAGGGCTTTTGAAATTTATTTATGATGGATGAGTTTTTGATTAGAGTTTTTAACCGCTCAGATGGAATCGCTCATTCTTCTTGGGTTGTATCAGGCTAAAGTAATTTGTTTGCTTAATTATTCGGTTAAATTTATATTTTTTTATTATTATAGTTTTATATACTGCCATTGATGATGTGAGAACCTTTTTTAATGTCTTGGGATTGCTAGTATAACTTGGTAATTATATTTCTTTTGAGCTTTTTTTTCTCCAGTTTATTCCTCTAGCATGCATTTCGTTTAGATGTTGCGCAGCGAGGCTCTGTATTAGTTTAATTGTGATTGCTCGTGCTATTGTTAAACAACTAAAGTTTGAAGAATGCATTGTCAAAATATTCTCTACGCTGCGGAGGAAACTGTACGAATTTTTTTTTTAACAAAACCTCCACCCATGGGCCAGACCACCATCCTTCCGGTCATATGCGTGATGTCTCCACCTTGATGCATCAGTTTAGAATATAGCCTGATAATTGAAAGCGAGTTCGACACTTGACAGAGTTTTACTGGCCAAGTGACTGAGAACCGTTAGTTTTTAATTTCCTTTTTTTACTTTTCTAAAAATAAAGTTTACCTAACAAGATTTCTTTAGCATCTGTTCATCTTAACGCGACGGCCAACGAACTTTAAATTTTCAGCATCAGATGGTGTTTTTTCGACCTTCTCATAACTACGAACAAATGCTTTTGATTAGTATTTTGGCGTGAACATTTTCTGCTATATCTTTTGAGATCCTAGAGCATTATCTGAGACAGCAGCTGACGCTGAAAAGAAAAGGACGTTGCACTTGTATATTTGGAGCCAATTGGCAGAGCTTCGTGTCTCATGATTGTTTTTTTTTCTCAACGGGTATAATTTAAGTCACGCTTTTTCATTATTAAGAAGTATTGCAAAATGTCTTCGAAAAGTAAATCGGATCAGTACTTATTCAGAATTATCTAGAATATTAAAACACTCAGGTACGAAATCAGGAAGAGATTAGTTGGTCCATAGCACTCCTCTTCTTAAGGCTTAAAATCTACGAAGATAGTCAAATCAACGTTATATTATGCATATTTTTTTTTTGGTACTTGTTAAATATCCCAAAAAGACTCTTTCCATAATTTTCTTCTGTAGTTTCCATTATTCTTTTGCTGAAGTGACATATTTTTATCAAATTTTGGTATATTTTACTCGAATTAACCTAAATTCACTTCTTGAGTCTTTTTGGGATATTTAACAAGTACCAAAAAAAAAATATGCATAATATAACGTTGATTTGACTATCTTCGTAGATTTTAAGCCTTAAGAAGAGGAGTGCTATGGACCAACTAATCTCTTCCTGATTTCGTACCTGAGTGTTTTAATATTCTAGATAATTCTGAATAAGTACTGATCCGATTTACTTTTCGAAGCTCTGCCAAGACTAAGCTAATTATCTCCGCATGCAGCGGAGAAACCGGTTTTACTCAGATCAAGAACTTGAGTGTTTTCGGAGTATTTAGCAAGTACCGTTTTTTAATATACAAATTGGGAATCTTTGATCTCCCACCACCCTAAGAGAAATGCTTAGCTCTTGGTACTCAAAAAAACAACCAACTGGTGCCTGAAAACATGTGTGCTGCTGGGGAAATTAGACGAAAATACTGGGGGGAAAAGCTTGTTTGACTAAAACGGTAAAGAAATGAATCTTAAAAGAAACCTTTTTTTATTTTTTATTTATTTAGCTTTGCATATTTGGAATCAGCATTATATTAAGTTTTCTTTTAATGTGTATATTTTTATAAAATTGCAGTTTTTGTTGGTTTTGCTGATCGGACGCTCTTTATTATTATTATATCGTTATTGTCAAAATGTAACCGATGCATGGTTACAAAAACACATAAAATAAAAAAGTAAAATAACAACAATTAATTTTATTAAAACTTGGATTTTACTCAACCATTTAAAGCCATTTTTCTCATCTTTATTTCTCGAGACTATTAGGGATTCAAAGGAAAGGATTAAGAATAAACCTGGTTTGCTTCAAGCTGGAACGTGTCTTTAAAAGAGTTTTTTCTTTAAAAATGTTGGCCTTTATTTTTTCCTTCAGGTCCCTTATGAAAACAAAATATATACAATTTGAACTTTTATCTATTTTTATGATTAAAAATTAAAATTAAAAGAAAAAAAATTAAGTTAAAATTAAAAGAAAAAATGTTGGCCTTTATTTTTTCCTTCAGGTCCCTGATGAAAACAAAATACATAAAATTTGAAACATATAGTTTTAGATAAATGTTTTCTTTTACTCACACTACAAGTTCAGTAATTTTTCTCGACTTTGGAAATGTTTTTGATACTGTGTACCAGGGACCGGTTTAAATTTTCTTTGGAGGGCAAATGTAAACTTCATGGCTAATCGGGTGACATACAATATAAAATTGATCGTAATACCTATATGATATCTTTCAAAGAGAAGTCTAATCTGTATTTTGAATATTTTGTATGCTCCCGGTAATACGTTTGTAAAGCATTTCTCAGTTTATTAAAATCAGCTTGTATTTTTGCCATCTTTGTGGACCTCTGGGTGTACTTTTTAACTTAATCTATATCAGAGGAGTAGCTCCAACATTTTATTTGGAGGCAAGAGGGGTCCATATACGGATAGTCAAGATACATGGGCTATATAATAATATTTTCTCCAAATTATTGGGGGGTCAACAGTCCCCCCCCCCCCCGAAACGACAGCTCTGATCCCTATGGGTTACTTGGTACAGCCTTGCAGATGTTTTAACTTTTTCTTGATAGGTTTCATTACTATAGATTTTTCGGGTCGAACAATCTATTTTTCGGTCGCGACTATTTGCCTTTATTTGTTTTGGCTATCATTACAATTACGACAATACCCTTTGATCTTTTGTTTGACTCTCTCAATTTTTGCATCTTTGTGGACCTCTGGGTGTACTTTTTAACTTAATCTATATCAGGGGAGTAGCTCCAACATTTTTATTTGGAGGCAAGAGGGGTCCATATACGGATAGTCAAGATACATGGGCTATATAATAATATTTTCTCCAAATTATTGGGGGGTCAACAGTACCCCCCCCCCCCCCGAAACGACAGCCCTGATCCCTATGGGTTACTTGGTACAGCCTTGCAGATGTTTTAACTTTTTCTTGATAGGTTTCATTACTATAGATTTTTCGGGTCGAAAAATCTATTTTTCGGGTCGCGACTATTTGCCTATATTTGTTTTGGCTATCATTACAATTACGACAATACCCTTTGATCTTTTGTTTGACTCTCTCGATTTTTGCTTCGCGACAGCCCTTTTCTGTTGAATATGCTATCTTTGTTTTTCTCTATCATGTTTCATTTTCTTAACATCTGGATACAGGACAACTTAGTAACCATACCTACGGGTGTTTGAACACTGTTCCTTTCAATCGTTCTTTTTATTTCTTTTAAACCTGTTTTTTACATTTTCTAGCATTCTTTTTCTATTTTTAAAGTAGAGCTGTTTTTTTGCAGTAGATATTTCCGTTGCTCTGCTCTGATACTTTCTCTGTTTTTCTCCCGTTTAGCTTCCTCCCTTGACACCATCACGAATTACCAGCTTACGAAATTCACAATTATTGAAAAAAGATGTGTCGTTGGAAGAACAGCAACTTGGATAAAATGTCCAAAATTAAATGGGACAGAATTCTAGGATAATCAATATCGAATTCCATGTAAGTATACAAATTAGATTTTAAGAAATTTATGTCAAACATTTCCAATAAAAATAATTGATATTCGTACAGTACCGGGCCCTGGCACTGTGCACGCGACAGGCTTCTATATTAGGATTCTCATTGTTCCTTTCAATTCCTTTCAATCCAGGTCTTCTAACCGCAGACAATTTGGGCCTTTTCTTGATGTCATGACGTCACCAAAGGTTCGATACAGCTACCCTGTGAAAAATACGAATTCTTTCTTGAAGTCCTAACCTGTTTAGATTGTTTTTGTGGCCAGTCATCGCTGTTCCTTGTTTTCCAGCCGTAGATTTCATTGTCCATTTTTGTTCATCTTTACCTTAGAAAGTCTTTTCCATGCCTTTTACATTAGCAGTTTAGATTCATACATCATCTCATTTAATTTCTTAATACGTTATAGATAACAAATACGTCTTTTCCAGTTTCTAACCACCTATCAATGTTCGCAATTTCGTTTACAATTCAATATGATACTCGCTGTCATTTGTTCCGTGCCTTTTTCTTTAGCTGTTGCGATTCTCACTTTCACTAGTTTTTTAATCACATTTATCTGCGGTGAGAGTGTCAACACATGAAAAAATGTTCCATACACGTCCACTATGCATGTACACACTGGGCAGCTGGTCATCATGTGAGAATTGTACAATGATTGATGAGTATGATTAAAAGTGCAGATTATACAACCCGTGTAAATTGCATAGAGGATATGCTGTACAAATTAAAGGTTGTAATTCCTGTCTTGAAGTGGTGTGTGATTCTCATCCTAGAGGGCACCTATGCTCGAATTGTCACTATGATAAATGTAATCAGTGGGAGAATACATATCCAGGTATGATTGGAAAGAATCCTAAGCGTGATTTTAGTTTATTGCTAAGAGATTGGCATCGTCGTGGCTTTAGATTTTTTTGGAAGGAGGAGCTGGGTCAGCGATTCAACTGTTGGAACAGCAAAAGAATTTGGTTTCTACGTCATCGTTGTGAAGACAATGGCTACTATGATTATAAGCCCACTGATCTTTATTTGGCTGTGATGGAATTTTATTCGCCACTTGAGGACACTGTTTGTGACATTGCTTCAAATAAGCAAATTGAAACATGTGAATTCTATAAAATGAATGAGAATAGTATCATTGACTATACAAAGAGATATGACAAGAGTGAAGTTACACTCTACTGTAGAAAACGCGACCCTGACATTGCAGCACATCAGGATCAGTATACCGTGAATTCAGATAATCTACCTGCATTAGTTGTTCTCGAGAAATACCTATACCTAGTAGAAGATGAAATCTAAAGAGCAGAAAAGTCGTTTTTATCATGTACATACATTATTATTATTAATAAACAATTTCACATACATTTTTAGAACATTTTATTCGTAGGGCACTAAAATAAATATTAAACACGCTTGTAATTATATTTTCCACTAGAAAGTCGTTCAATTGAGAAAAGTCAACATAGATGTCAAGAAAATGCTTGTAGGTATAGCCACGACATCTGAACATGAAAAAGAGTAGTGTATGAAAGCCGCATGTCTTAGTTGTTAAATCCTGTACCCTCCTTCGATTTTGAATAATAGTTTTCCAACTGCTCTCAATAAAGTTGCTGATGTATGGAGTGTAGAATTTATATGATAGGCCAAGAGGATCAAAAAATTCAATATTCTTCACTGTTTGAAAGATGCATAGCCAATGGCCTGTCTTCAAAGTCGATGAACTGCTATTAACAGTGATTAGGGTATTGTTAACACTTGGAATTTTTTCAATGAAGTCCGATGGTATGCAATAGGACTTGTACTGGGACATGTATGGATCCATACTAAATACGCTGATTATTGGGTTTGTGTTCATGGTACTAGGTCTAGTAGAACACTGCCGTCTGGTGTGATTTCCCAATAGGTTTCAAAATGACTCAAGTATATTAGCGTGATACTCTCAGTCAAAGCATCGGCAAATGTAAACTCTAAACGTACATTCCCTGTTCGTACTATGCTCATATCCTGGGTCCCCGACAGGTCCAAAACAATTACGCCATGATTTTTTGAAAACTTGAATCGGTTATTCCATTTTCAAATAGTTGGGAGTCATTATCTAGGGATTGCATGGTCAACTCGTACAGAGTTCTATAGGATTTTTTGTAAAATGATAGAGTGTACAGTGGAATACCATTCACTTTGCACACAAGGCTAGATAGACCGAAAAAATTAAAATCATAGGGGTTTCATTCCAGGATCCAACGGCACTGCCACTCTTCACAAGGGCCAAAGCCAGTTTTGATGGGATTTCCCCATTGATAAATGATGAATCGGTATAGCTACGAGACCCAGTGGCAATGTGACGTTGATTGGTGATCGTATGGGGGACGAGAAGTTTAATGTTGTTGCCATTGGCTCTTAGCTTTTCCACTGCCAATGCAACAGAGCTCATAACCTGTTGTTTTCGGATGTGGAGAATTGCCGATGTGATAATGACATTTGCATCGGGTGCTGCGGGAAGTGTTTTTCTCAAAATGAATTTCGACGGGGCTAGTTGCAATTTTGTGTCAATCTTGACATTGGGGGGTAACCATTGGGATATATTGAATATCTCATGATTTAATTTCCCAACTAAATGATACTCCTGGGTCACTGCAGTAGTCAACTCACCGTCAGTATCAAGACCTGATCGATATTCATAGCCCAATGACTGTCCTCTCAACTCCTTATATGCCTTTGGTGTCATCATCATAAATTGAATGTAACTTGCATAGTTTGATAAATTATTGCTAGTGCTCACCAATGTTCCATTAATAAATACATTAATTTGTTTGAATAAGTTGTGTAGAATACAGTTTTCGTAGGAGAGACCATCGACAGCAGTTGTAGCTGTATTATCTGACTTTTTCTTCACCGCAACATTTAAATCAATAAATTTTGATGACAAATCCATGAAATAGTCTTCATTGGAAAATATTTGAAAGTGTATATTTTCCGAGAGGGGTTGCTGGGGGTGAAATTGTTCATAGTTGACACTGACATCAATATTTTTAGCATTGAACAGATTCAATGAGGAACTGATTGATGGATGTGATTCTTTGTAGCTTCATCTTAAGAGAAGAAATCCTTCTTTGATGTAACAATCTTTTTCTTTTTCTGCTTACTGGTCTTCGTTGTTTTATTCCTCAAAGTCCTTGTTGATGTACTTCGCTTCCCGCCTGGGTAGAGACTGATGAGTGAATGACGCGCACGCATCTTTTTCAATCCCTTACTATTTTGCTGAGATTTTAATTGCTCACTAGTGGCTTTTGCTGAAGATTTAATATTTTTTTTATCACTATCCTTGAAATTTTTTTCCGATCCCCAGTCCTGTAGCGTAGAGGCAGCAAAATTTGATGCAGCCGGTACAAGATATTTTCTGGCAAGGGGTAGTGCAGAACGAAATAGCCTAGCAAACCAGCTACCAAGACCATAGCCAGACATTGTAGTACAGCCCTTGTAATAGTCCAACCCATGACCTATTTGACAAGGACTCAGAGCACCAACATAGCAATCAATATCAGAACAGACAAATGGAATTCTTCTATTTTCATTTTAGGTGGTGGTGATGTCGATGACGATGGGTCGAAAATGACATGTAATCACTGCTAAACCTTTTGTTATTGCTAGAGAATCATCCAATTCACTTCATAGTGTTAACTGATAGGGTTCCAAATATGAAGTGTTTACAGGAACATACTGAAGATGCTTTTTAGTATAGTGATGAACAAGTTCATGAGAAGTTTTTTGTTCAAGAACACGTAGGAGGGGGACATTTGAATTACCAACTCTCAATGTTTCCACAGAGGATGCATACAGAAATTTGCAAGAGTCCGAGGTGAAACCGGGTGGATAATCAGCAAAAATAACCTGATCCACCCCACTAACAGCACCAGCGCTTTTCCCATTGATCATATTCTGTTTAAAGCCAAGAACATCTCTCAGATTATCATTGAGATGAATTATTTCAGTGTCAACAGGTGAGCTAATGTAAATCCTATCGTTTTCTATTGAATAATTAAAATGGAATAAACCTTTCATATAATATGAGATTTTTCTATTGATTGTACAACACAAATCTGTCATACTATCATATTCTATATATTTCAATTTAACATGTGGATATTCACTAGATTTACATGCTTCAACCCATTCATACTCGACAGAGAGTGACCAATCGAAAGGTATAACTTTTATATCATACACATGATCCTTTCTCAGGATATCGTAGGTATTTTTGAGAATACAGTCGACAAGAGCCACTTCATTCTTCCCATCGTTAAATTTCATAGCGGGGGAGAGTTTCGTCTGAAGAGTACTTTTTCTTTACATATCGTTGAAGAGGGTGTCAGAGAAGTTTGACATAAACAATACATAAAAATAATTTGGCATTGTCAATATCTTCAACACCGATCCAAGAATCAAAATCAGAGTTGTATCCTTGCCACCGAACAAGTAACTGTTTCTTACCCCTGCGAGTGCGACTCTTTAATATATTTTCAATTTGATAGATTGCATTATTATTTTTAACTTTTTGTAGTTCATAGTCATAAAAGCCACCGAAAATCTCTTCATCTTTGGTATCGCGCAAACGATGAGTTACGGGCTTAGCGTCTAGGATTTTTGCCACTTTAAAAAGTTCTGTGGACCACAAGTAATTACCCTTTTCAAAAACATTAGTTGTTCTATTAATTCAAACAGTATCACCAACATTGAATTTTTTCTTGACAATCGTTTCATTGGAATATTCCTTAAGAAAGGTGTCAATTGTATCATGATCAGAATGATGAACTTTCGGTGGGGATGAGCTGGACAATGATCGACGCGGTCGATGATTATAAATCAACAAGATTTTACCTAAATCATGACTAAAAGCAGGTGTATTTTTTAATGTACAATATCTTGAAATTAAAAATCGAATAGATCTTATCAATCGTTTGGCCAATACAGCCTTTATAAGACTATGATTATGATAGAGCAGTGCATTATATTTCAGTAGTACTTTTGTACCATGAGTAAGATGTGATGTATTTGAAATACCAAAATAAAGTTCTTTTCTAAAGATAATTCCGATTTCTTATAATTAAGCTAAATCTAGTCGCAAAAATGAAAAGTCCTTAATCAGCAAAAAGAGAAATTGCATTTCTAGCTTCAGTCAGACAACGGCGCTAGTCGTTCGAATTTCGCTAAGATAATTGTAGCAAAAAAAAAATGCAATGCATAAAATTTCCAAGGAAGTTTAAAAGGCAAAAAACTGTGTGAACTCCTGAATCATCTGAAAAATCTTTAAGATATTATTGGACGAGGATTCGCGTCCTGGGGGCACGTGAGCCAATGGCAGGCAGTCCCTAGAGCGCAGGACGAAAGAACTGAGTTTGGGAGTGGGGTAAATGTGTTGTTTGATTTTAATAGGAAGTCAGACTTAAAACGATTAGTACTGCAAATAATCTCGGTCATCATTATTGTCATTGAAGTGACCCGTTGCTGTACAACTAAGCAATTAAGTTCAATAAATCTATTGTCCTTCTTATTTGTGTTTGTTTCTCTTATATGTCTGAGTCTAGTCCGATAAGAGGTAATTAGTTTGCCAGTCTCCAAGGTAAATGCTCCCAAAGGAATCTGATCTCCAGATAGCTCAAGAAAGAAGAAGCCACATTTGTATGTCTACATATTCAATTTTCTCTCATTAATTGAGAGCGGCGCTAGCCTAGTTGATACAATCTCCAGCGCTATAAGTGGCGCTATAGCATAAATTTCTATCGCCACGAGCAAATCTTTTCTATTACCACAAATATTTCTTCAATGGTACAAATGGCGCGTGTCGGAAATTGGAGGAAAACTGCGAACTAGTTATGCCATTTAAACTTTGTATTTCAAATTTAATTTTTGGAAAGATACAGACATATAAGAAAATTGATTAAACCTATAACCACTAGGCTACTATAATAAACCCCTTATATATCATAGGATATTATAGCCTACCCCAAAATAGTTTAAGTAAAATTTTATGTTGATATAAACGCAAAAAAAACACAAAAACATGTACGATCTTAATGAATTAATATTAGTGCAAAAGTTAGTCGCAAACAATATATAGATTGCAAAATCTATCCCGGAATACAATGGTCAATCAGATATTGACGAATTTAATATCCAATTGACCCAGTTTGTACAATTAACAAAAACAGGCGTTGGATCGTTAAAAGACATGCTGCTACTACGATTAAGAGGCCAGGCCCTAACCTTTATAGAACAGGTCGATCAAACCATATTAAGTAAATCCAACGTTACAATAAATACTTTAGATGGCTTATTAAAATCATTCAAAGAGAGATTTATAGAAACAAGTTCAAGAAATAAATTAAAACATGGAGTAGTGAGCTTTGATTTTCAAACTATATAAGGGACTATCTGGATGATATACGCATTTCTGTAGAAGCAAAATACGGAAGTGGTTCTGGGCAGCTGTATGAAAAAATCATACTAAATACCTTTTTTCAAGTGCTACCCCCAAAACAATATAGAGTAGTAATATCCAAGAATATTCAGACGTTGGATCTTGCAGTCCAAGAGGTAGAGCGACTAATTGAAGTTGATAAAATGGTTGCTAATCATAGTAATGCAAAAATAAATAGCTTAGGCAACTCAAACGCGAACCTAATCTTCAAGGGCGATCAGGCATCCCCCAATTTCTTTTCAAGGGATAACTCCCCAGTAGCACAAAGAAACAAAACACCAGAACCCGCTAGGCAGAAAACAGTACGTTTTCAGCCCATTAACCCTACAATAATAAGGTGCTATAACTGCAATCGTATCGGCCACATAGCAAGAGAGTGGCAATACGTCACCAATCCCATACCAAGAACTACTGTCGGTAATACACAAAATTACGGTAACCATTTGTCCAGAAGAACAAATTTTAGCACCGGCCATGCAATTAGCTATAGCCAGGAGGGAGTGAGCTAATCAGTACCTTATAATGCGTACCAACCAAATCTGTATAGCCCCTTCCCCAACAGGCAAATCAATTACCGGTTTGAAAACCCCAATACTCGCCAAGGCCAATATAATGCAAGAATGCAATATAGAAAGAACTAAAATGGGTCGATTAGAAATGAAAATTTTACAAGCCACCGGCACGAGCAATCAGCACCAGCACATAGTATTGACACGAGACATCCAAGTTACTATAATTATATATGGCAAAGAAATGCAGGAGTAAATAATTTGAACATCCCTACGGAACCTAATATGACTGAATATCTACCACGGGCACCGACAAATGAAATAAATCCTCAAGGAAACGCTTCAGGCCCCTCAGAAACATAAGTTGGACCCCGAGGATGCCAGGGATATTTAATAAGTCCAAAACAATACTAGTGCCTTCTTGTAGTGATATTATTAACAAGTTACCTATATTTAATGATTTTTGCGTAGAAAACGTTTACTTTACGGCCTTGGTTGACAGTGGAGCTACTGTAAATATCATAAACTCTTGCGTATTTAATACATTGCCTCTGCACATTAGGCGACAAAATAACTCTAATAATCCCAATTTAACAAGTATTACAGGCCATAAATTAAATGCAAAAGGGTCAATTTGCCTAAACGTAAAAAGAGACAACAGAACCTTCATGACAAATTTTATTATATGTGATAATCTCCCATATGAAGCCATTATAGGGGCAAATTTTCTAAGGTCTAATAGAATACTATTAGACGTAGCCAATGAGAAGCTTGTATACCCAGCTAAGGGGGGGGAAAAAATTTCTACCTTAAGAAATCGTAACAGAGGTTACGAAGATAACATAACAGTAAACAAAATTTCTAATGGTATAATGTTGAAGTATTTTGAACCTCAAGTCTCACAAAGACATGGCAGAATTGGAAATTTATTCAATTATCCTGAGAGATATCGCAGAAAGGAAGTAAAATTAAATAATACCAGCATTTAATCGACTAAAATAAATATCGGAGATCTTAGACAGTACAGATCAAAATAAGTCAAGAAAGTAGTAGAAGTGTGGAAAAACATAATACAACCAAACTTAAATCCGCAATATGCCGCAGTGGTGCAGCTTCGCACCAGCACGAATCTAATAAACAAGGAAAATGAAGAGAAATATTACGGATTTGCGATAAGGAAAACAAAAGTCCCTCCCAAAACGATGCAAAAAATCCAAATATCACAAATGATCGAACCAATAGTTAGAGAATCAGTTATATTGTGTGCAACACAGTCTGAGAGTCCCGCAAATTTTTCATTAAATTAAAATTTTATACACCACGACTCAGTGTGGGTCTTTATACTTTGGAACTAAAGAAAATATAATGATTTAATCGACAGTCAAAAGTAGAAGTGTTTCTTAAAAATTGAGATTATAACGTACAATTATTTAAATTCATGGGGCAATTCAAAACGAAAACTAGTTAACGGTATTAAAACTTCAAATAACGAATATCCTTTGACTAAATCGCAATTTTTAAACAAATTTAAAATGGATCATATTACGGATATGTAACTTAACAAAAAATTATGCGAATTATTATGGAATTTTAAGTTTGTATTTTCTGCATCTGAAGATTATATCGGGCTGATCCCTTTTTATCAGCTCTCAATTTTAATGACTGGTAATCCCGTAGCAAAACAGCCATATCGTGTGCAATACGAGCCATATCGTGTGCCTCGTATAAGCACAAAGAGTGGTTAAAAAATAAAATCCATGAATTAGAAAGAAACGAAATCATACGCCCAAGTATAAGCCCGTATAGTGCACCAGTGATCTTAGTACCAAAAAAGAATGGAGATCTTAGACTCGTAGTAGATTATAGGGCTCTCAGCAAACAAGTAGTTAGCGATAAATTTCCTCTACCAAGAATAGACGAAATTCTTGACTCAATTTCAAGCAAAAACAAAATTTTTACTTCTTTAGACCTTACCCAAGGCTACCACCAAGTGAAAATGGCCGAAAAGGATGTCCATAAAACTGCATTTTCAGCATCCGAATATGGATCTTATGAATACTTAAGGGTACCATTTGGGCTTAAAACAAGTTCAAGCGCGCTATGTAGACCCCTATTGCACCTGTTGAGAGGATTAAGGAATATAATTCATTTTGTTGATGATATTATATGCGTGGGGGAAAACACTGAGCAACACTTGGCAACTTTAGCTAAGGTGTTCGAGAAGTTCAGGCAAGGAAATTTAAAATGCCGGCCTGAGAAAGTAAATTTATTTCAATCCAAAATTAAATTTTTAGGAGTAGTAGTGACCCAGGGAGAGATATCCCCAGACCCTGATAAAATAAGATGTGTTGAAAACCTCAAGCCCCCCAGAACTATGAAAGAAGTAAGGGGCATTTTTGGACTTACGGGACACTTTAGAAAATTCGTAAGCACTTATGCCCGAAGTGCGAAGCTCCTCGCATACTAAATCAAAGGGAACTCACACAGTGTTACCTGGACCCAGGACGCTCAAACTTCCCTAGTCCAACTCAAGAAGGTGCTCACTTCTGAACCAATTTTGTCACTCCCTGATTTCGAAAACAGAAAATTCATCGTTACCACTGATGCTAGTTCAAAAGGCATTGGCGCAATTCTTTCGCAAATAATCCCAGCAGAAAACCCTAACCCTCTACAGGGAACGCCTGAACAAATAGAAAAAGTTATATGCTATTCGAGTAAAACTTTGTCAAAAGGCGAAAGTAGTTATTCCGCCACAAACTTAGAATTATTATCTATTATCTACCACTTGGACAAGTTTAGGCATTATTTAATTGGTAGAAAATTTATATTACGATCAGACCATAAAAGCTTGCAGTACCTGCGCACATTTAAAAACCCCACGGGCATTCTAGCTAGATGGATTATGAAAATCCAAGACCTAGATTATGAATTTGAACATTTAAATGGAAAACAAAACACAGCTTGCGACTTTTTGAGTAGATATCCAGAAAATGGTCGGTCGGAAACTGAAGAAAATGAAGTTAACGCTAGAAATGCTAAAATTAAACATAGATATAAGAAAATCAAATTCAAAGATGCAGTAAAAGAAAATAAGATTAACTATTGTCTCTTGTCTTTAGAAAATATAAAAAGAAAGCAAAAAAATGACGAAATGTGTGTAGCACTAATTGATTATTTTGTGAATGATGAGGAGTTACCAGATAAATTCAAAACTCTTGGATAAGAGACAGATAATTTTTACTACGACCTTGATGAAGAAATACTGTGTAGGATTGTGACTGCTGAGACAAATAGAAACCAAACCTCAATAATACCTGTATTACCACAAAACTTGATAGGGCCTGCATTTGAATATTTTCATTCGGACACAGGTGGACATTTAGGAGTTATGAAAACGTTCCATAAGTTAAAACAATACTTTTACGTACAATAGGCACTGACAAAACTTAAAGAATTTGTAAGTACATGCGAAGCATGTAATTTGAGAAAAATACCCCCAGCTTATCCAAGTCCTCCACTGGGAAGGATCCCAGTAGCAAAGTACTCCTTCGATATCATCTCATTCGACCTGTACGGTACACATGGAGGCATACCTGTTTCTAGCAGAGGCCATACGTGTATTCTTTCTGTTGTAGATCATTTTTCCGGATTTACTTTTGCAAAAGCATTAAGAAATCAAGGTGCTTATGCCACAAGTAAGGCATTAGCAAAATTATTTTTACAATTTGGCATTCCTAACAAAATTTTGAGCGACAACGGGAGCAATTTTGTTGCAAAAGTAACAAAAGATTTAATGAGTTTCCTTAATATAGAGAAAATGGTGACAGCGCCGTACCATCCAAAAGCTAATGGCAAAATAGAAAACAGCCATAAAATATTTTCGATTGTTCTAATTATTTATACTACAGACAACAGGAGCGACTGGGATAAATTCTTACATTATTAAACAAACGTAATCAATACTGCTTATTCCTAAACAACCAAATACAATCAATTTTATTTACTTTTTGGTCGAGATTTTAGAATCCCTTTTGATGAGATTTTTTAATCTTGGATATATTATAAAGACTCAGAAGATTATAAACAAGAATTCATAAATAGGATGAGGAAAACTTATAAGATAGTTAGGCAAGAGTTGGTAAAATGTAAAATAAACCAAGAGCTAAGAAACCAACCCACATTTAAGGTGAATATAGATTTCAAAGTAGGAGACTTCGTTTACCTAAAGAACGAGGCAAAAACGGAAGGAAAAAAAATTTCCAACAAATATTTTGGGCCGTACAGAATAGTCAAAAAGTACGATAATGAATATACCTTTAAAATGGAGAACCCCGATAGTGGAAAAACTTACAAGGCGCATGTTAGCCGAATAAAAACAGCCAAATTTCCAGAGAGATGGGTATACCATCCCTCGTCGACTGATTCGTCAGATTCGGAAAATGAGCCCCCTAGGTCAAGACTGGCAGAGCTAAAACCCTTTAATTTCAAACAAGATTATTTTGAAAATGAAAGTGATGAACAAAACTTTGAAGAATTTTTGGCTATGGAAAATCTAGTTGTTCCAGAGAAAAAATCCCTAATACCAGTAAGAATAAAAACGCCAAAAAGTTATTCATCGGCAAACACAGGAGATTTAGATTATACAATATCCCAAAAAACCCAATTTTTCCCTGATAGAATCTCGACCCCATGTACCCCCAAAAGATTTCCAGAAGATATGTTTTCCCCTACAACACCAATAGAAAGGCCCCTGTCATTACAGGAAGAATTAAACAGAGCTTTAGAAACCCCCGGTATTACTGTAAAGAAAACTCCTCCCAAAGATTTAACTAAAACAAACCTGCGAGAAGCTATGGATTTAATAAATTTTCCCATAAAAACGAGTCAAAGTACATTTTTTATACGAATCCTTTTCCAGAATAATTTCAATAGCCTCAGCAACTTCAACGCCTCTCTTTGACCGCAATGGAATTGCATATGCATAACGACTATAAACACTGATTGCAAGTAGAATGTACTTTTGCGGTGTATTGTTAGGTCTTTGAATCTCATCTAGAGTTAAGTGATCTGCTTGCAATATATGCAATGGGAAAAAGGCTTTAGTTTTTCGATAATGACTAGCTCGAAGCCTATGATTTCTATGCAGAGTGTAAGTTGATTCATTTTGTAGAGAGTCTTGAACATTTTGAGTGTGAACACCAGTGACTTTGGAAAGAGTGGTGGAGGAACTTAAACTCCCCGCTTCGCCAATATTTTCATAAACACGTTTCAGAACTTCAACCATTTTGAACGTAAACACGTAGTGTAACGTCCGCTACCCTTTTGTATACTAATGCCTGATGGGGGTGGTGGCGACGTTGACTTGATACGTCTTCGCTTTTGTCTAGCTATCAATGGTTTGCTCCTCCTCATCCTCCTCATTGTCAAATTAATATTTCCACTAGGCGTGCTAGTATTTTCCAAGATTGATTTAAAATCTTCTTCTTCTTCATGTTCATATTTTAATGGTGTTGACGTCGAGGGTGCATGTTCATTTAATTTTTTTTAGAATTTGCCTATTGCTATTAAGGCTTTTGGGGAAGTTTAATGTATTTAGAAAGTTGCATAGATGAGTGTTAGATGATAATAGTCCTTTACGATTTGTAACCATATCGTATATTAAATCAAGTAGATTATAGCTCTTGCCCTGAATTATAATTCCTTTTCAATTGCTATCAACTTGAATGTGATCTTGACCACTTTCCATGAGATATGTTAGGAGTCGTTTAATTTGTTCACGATATGAGTGGGGCATTAGATTTCCAATGTTCGATACAATTGAATCCAATTCCTACTTCTTTAATTATGTTCCAGCAACAGCAGAATCCTGAGGAGATTCCTTTTTGTGATCAATACCACTGGCCTTCGCACGATAGGGCTTTTGTTTGTCCACTCGGCGAAGTGCATCTTGAAGTAAAAGCAGTTTTTTATCATCCTCAATATTCTCGTTGTCAATGAGTTTACTCAGATTTTCCTCAAAGTTTTCCACGGGTTAGAGAGCGAGTTCTATTGGAGTCAATTTATAGGGTTTAGCCATCTAGCCAAAACTCTTTACAAGTCCTGCCATTATCGGCAGTAAAAGAGTGAAAAAGCTACCGCCCGCCTGAAGAAAACGTTTCCTTTTAAAATTCTTTCCTTTCTTTTTACAGGCCAATGTACGTACAATGGAACGATTTTGTTTTGCCCATTGTCTAACTTCTTCTGGCAGTTGAACATTGCCCTCTCTTAAATTTAAACAAAGTTCAGATATTATATTGATGAAATCATAGTCATTACCCAGTTTGAGTATGGCTTTCCTAAGTGTAGGTTTTGAAGTGCTTAGAACGGAAAATAAATATCTATTTTCATGTAGCTTCTTCAGTGTCATAATGGCAACTAATAGCCTTTTTTACTGTTCACAGGGAGATATAATGAAATTTCATTGTCAAAAATATCTGTGACTACACGCAGATCTTCGGGTGTGTTTTGATTAAGATCCAATAGGATATAGCCGTAGGGTTTATTAGTTGCCTGATTGTATACTGTGAGCAGAACTTTAGGGGCGCCGGGGTATATTTGTTTATTGAGAGTTATTAGCAAGCTAGAACCACGAACAACACTGTATATGATATAGTAGGTGCAGTTCAATGCAAGTGTTTGCATACATTTGCTCTGATGAAAGATGTTGTGTAGAACCAGAGTAACGGAAATCTGTTCATGATGAGAGCGAACAGTGAACAGTTGTAGCACTTCCTAGGACCATTGTTCAATAGATTCAGCTAAATCGTCAATAATCAGCCAAAAGTTTGTTTCAATAATGCTGAAAACATCAAGTCCTTGCATGAATTGTATCTGCACCAACCCAGATATGCCAATTGCTTTTATTTTATCGTATGACTCCTGCCAAATAGTGTAACAATAGTAGATTTTTTTCTGCTTTTCCACAAACATTTTATCGCAATTTTGAATTATTTTAGTTTAGAGTGTTGTTTTGCCTGACATTGATGGCCCACACAGAAAAGATCTGAATGGTGTTTTAAATAGATACATGTTCCCTTCAATAGTTCACACTACTAACTGTAGACTATAGTTGTCTAATGACTAAATAATTTCCCTATTAGTACTACTAGTCCGTTCAAGAACAATGAGAAGAGGAAGGAGGAGAACAAAATCAATAAAGAATCATATTTTCTTTTATTATATGCATAAAAGTAACAGCACTTTATAAACAATACATTGAACATGAAAAAGCACATTAAACATGAAAAAATAAACTTTTTCTTATTTATTTATAATAAAAAATACAACATTTATTTTACATAAGCACTAGATAAAAACACTTTTTTTTAATTTATTTATAAAAAATACAACATTTATTAAAATATACACACTTAAAATAATACCGCACTTTTATTTACAACATTTTAAATTTGAAATGAGCCCCCCGGGGGTGGCCGCTGCGGCGGCCCAAGGCTAAGGGTGGCCGCTGCGGCGGCCAGGAAGCGCTGCGCACCGGAAAGCGTCGCGGGGCCCACTGGGGCGGACCGGAGGGGGTATTAAATAGTAGAATTTATGGCAAAATTTCTCCGTTGCACAAATATTTTTTGCAATAGAAATAGAAAGAAGAGAATTTAAAAACACCCATCACCCAAAAACCCTCCTACCCAATTTGCACTTTTAAAGAATTTAAGTTAATTTTTGTAGACCGAGTTGTTTTCTGTGCTCTACACATTCAACTCGGCCTGAAATTAGATAATGACCGTGTGTTAGCACCTCCACACCATCCACAAGTACATTGACTTTCGCTAACATGGCTGATATGGTATGTCTCTCCATTCTAGCTGTGCATTTTTTATATTTTAAAGAGCGACTTGCCATGACTATCGCTCATAGGACTAAGCAATTTTACGAACAGTTGCCGTGAACACCCATTTTGAAATTATTTGTTACAAATTATGCATGTACCCTCTTTCAACCTTGTTTGATGTCTTTGAGGTGTATTTCCCAATAGTATACCTTCGCCCCAGGAAACAAACCACTGGATTCCAGATCGCATCGCGTTTCAGAATTTAATATTAACAATTGTTTTGGGGACTTGCTTTTCACTTGCTCTGGATAGAGGGATTCATTTCAGTTGGTGTAGTCCATTCGTGAGCTAATGTACTCGCCATTCTCCAAATCATTCAATAGATTTTCAGTTTTAACTTTTAACAGGAGTGAATCAGTGTCCCAATAATACACTTGAACTTCTCCCTCAATCGGCCACTGTACTTTGCCTACATTATAATAAAATGACAACATAAGTTTTTTAGATATTTCAGTTATTGCACTCCCGCCTGCAATATTTTTATTTAAGAAAATGTTTCTTTTCTTGCGATGTAGGAGCACCATATCAGAGTTTATGATTGCGAACGATGTGAAGTTTGGATCCGCAATGATTCGAGCACAATCTTTGGGATTGGTTACAATGTCACATCGACTTCTGTTTCGTACGCTTTCGCACATTTTAATGAGTTTATAGACTTCTTTTTCAACTTTCGTTTTCTCTTCTGAACGCTTACTGACAAAGGTGTCAATAAAAGTTTTCATGTAAGGCTTTTGATCAAATTAGAGGGCTCTATGAATCTTTGTGACTTTGAAACCATTGGACACCATCCATTTCAATAGCACGTGATGAACAACGATATTCTGTTTCGGGTTGAGGTCCGCAATTAGTTTTTTTTTGAAGATACCCAGTGAATACTCCCATCCTCTACTAAAGATAAATTGTAGGGGCTCAGAGAGTCCCTACCCACCGGTCTATTTATGCACGGAAAAACAAAGTCTTTTACCGAGTCATGGATTTCCATGGGTATTTCACCGTCAATTAAAAAAAAAACCATCACTCTGTCCCATTTCCCTCCACCGTAGCACTATTGGTGAAATTCAAAGTGCACGGATTGTTAGGCTGGTTATGAGTGCTTTATAGCAAAGAGTCTGGATACATTACTGTAGGGTAAAGCAAATTCATGTCCCAAGAAAACTAGGCCTAACTTTTCATAGACGTACTGTATTGTCAGATAACTTCTCGTATTATGATACTCGTGAAAAACATACCCACCTCTCAGTTATAATTGCATCAACAGTTGTTGATTTACCTCGGCGATCAGACCTATTTTTTTTTTGCTAATTTTAAGTATCAAGTCCATCACCAGATGAGGATTGGAAAAATAATACCCTAAATTCATCCCAAAATCCCCATAGATTTTATCCGTGTTTTTGCACACAATGTCCAGAAGAGTCAGTACGTCACTGGCCAAGAACAGTTCAAAGTAATTCTACCCATTCTTACATCCACCCTTTGCCCAACCCCTCTTAGCAATTTCATAGTCGCTAGTGGTGCAGTCACTCTCAGTAAGAGAATTGTAAAAAGCTTCAATGGGCGGTAATGACACCTCATCTAGCCTCGAGGCAAAGTTGTAGTAATCATATGCCTTTATGCCCTTACACGTTAATAAATCATACATTTTAACATCGGGGCCGCGCTGTTTAAGAAGTGGGAAGCTATCGCAATTGTCGCTTTTTTGTATCTGAATCAATTGACTTAAGGATTTTGGTAAGAAACTGAAAGAGTGTAAAAAATGTATTTTATTCAGACACATGTTACCCTTTTCAACTGTTTTCCTCTTGAATTCTAGCGGCAGTAGCTTCTCTTAAGATTTGGGTATGATATTATATGAAAAAGAACCATCTATCCATGTGTTATCTACAACTCCACCCTTGGCCACGCGGGCCAACGCCGGTAAAACAAACTTTAAGTTGTAATTGGAATTGTGTATAAAAACCGGTACGAAATATTGCTGTCTAACTTTTAAATTGCACGACTGATGTACAACCCCTCGAAAAGTACTCCCCCCCCCCGATGTAATTTCCTGTCAAAAATTATCGTGTTCGATCACCCTCTTCTTCCCCCCATTCCCAACACCATCATCAAATTCTCCCTTGCAAACCCAACATATTTTACGATTTTCAATGGCAAATCTGTCATCTGGTGATAGGAGCATAGGATAGTTTGTGTAACGAAGGCGCGAAATTGCACCGTTCGCTGTTTTGATTAGACTGACAAATGCCGAGCGCATGAAGTCTTCGCCGCCCAACGACTCAACTACATCTAGCACTTGCATGGTATTATTGGAATCTCTCTGCGCATGAGCGTAAGAAACCCATATGGCATCATGTATTTTAACACGATTTGGATTTGACGATTCATACATGTATGTGATTCTCGCCTTGCAGTATAAACCGATCTTATTGCTCTGTAGGAGAGTGTTCTGGAAATTCTTAAAACGTAAGATCGCTCTATCTCCGCTTACCGTCTCCACAGCCTGGTATCCATGACGTTTAAGTGTTTTATGTGATTCTTTAACTTTAAATCAGTCCAAATCGGGACAGGCATGCTGGACAGTAATAGCTCTGTGAGTGGCGTGTATAGAAGCCACACCCAATGCTCCACTGATTCAATTGACGGAGCTCTCACTGGAAATAATACACCCTTCTTATCGGAACGCTGACCCTCCTCAAATTCTGTTTCATACTGCAACACCGTGACACCAATCTTTAAATGTGCATTAGCCCGCTCGAAAATATCTATTCCTTTTAAAATCACAGAAAATTTACCATTTAAACAATTAAAATCTACAACGGGTAACTTTGAACCCTCGCTACCATTAACTGCTAATTCGTCCAACTTTTTCTTAGATGCATTATCGCACAGGGGTCTATATGCGGCAATCAAAAATGCATACTTGAAACACTGTAGCCTCGCATCGAAACATATTCGTTGTATCCCCCTACAACCCTCCAAATATGAATGATATTTTAATTCAATTGCCCTGCCTCCCCCATGCCCACCTCTTAAAACAAAATCCTTTTTTAAATCTACAAATATTAACATTTAAATTCTCAATCAATAAAACCACCGACCCACTACCCCCCTCGTTATAATTATTCACTTTAATTTGAATACTATTAACCCAATCTAAAATAAACCTCCTGCTATTTTGATAAATGGGGACGAATTGCCAACATCTCTGTGTGCAAGTATTTCGAATACAGCTCGCTCGCATTTTCATTTAAAAAAAATATTTTTAGTGTTATTGATGCTTTTAAACTGACCCCCACCCCCACATTCCCATCTGTTGTTCAAGAAAGGCTCAAATCTTGTTAACATATACATGGGTAATGTCCACGGGATGTGTTATTATATCCCCTGACACTAAAGAGTTAAATGGGTCACCAAATTTGGCGCTGTAGACTTTTGTATGGTGCAGGGCAGAGTCGGAAAGAAAAAAATCTGGAATTGGGGATACTTGTGATGATGTTATATCATTATTTGTACTAGTACTAGTGGTATCACTAACCAGAATGTTGAGGTTTCTGCCCTGCCGAGTAGTATGGGGTACTATGAAGTTTTCCTCATCTTTCAGCAGCTTCTCTTCCTCCTCCGTTGGAAATAATTGCAGGATGTCGTCCTCGGGACTCGTAGAAATTGATTGTGCGCAGCACAAATTAAAAACAAAAATTTTCTTGCTCTAACGAATTAACATTTGAGAGGAACAGAGAATCAGTTTCTGGCACATGTGATGATGCCAGCCATCGTGAAAAAATTGGCTGCACTAGACTCTTAATTTACATCTGTGGAAACAACCCCACATCTCAATCAAAAAGTAAATTGCCTCTTGGCATAATTTCAATTAATCTAAGGCCGAAAATGCAAAGGCCTGTGACAACGATAAGGGTACTGGGAATGAAGTAGAATTTTGAGCGAACCATGAATCGCCTTTTTTCTGGGTTCCCTCCCCTGGGATAATCAAATGCAGAATATGCGTTGATGCTAATTGAAAATGAAATTTGGATACATCTCCCACTGAATACAATTTGCCGGAAATAATTGTCGATTCCCATGAATAATAACAACTATGAATAGGGCTACTTGACCTACGTGGGGGTTAAGTATGTCGTGACGGTGAGAGAGGAATTCACCTGAACTACGTATCAGAAAGGCAAGATCTCGGTAAAGGGCTATCCCAGGGTCTAACACGGTTTACGTGCTGACTATTAAACTCGTATTACTAGTTAAAGATTTGCTAGACACAAATGTCGTCCTACCCCTAAACCCTTAACAAATATTCGTTTGAGGTGATCATACCCATATTAGATTCCTTCGATACAACCCAAAATTCATTTTTCCGTAACTCGTTGTTGACAAGTCAATTCTATGTCATGGGTCTTCTCCTCCCTCCTAAGTGTTTCCGTTTTATTGTAATTTTGCGATTTTCCCTGTGGATCTTGGACCTCGTTGTCCCCCCTATTATCTATGTTTTCAAGGCTTAGCCCATCCAACATTTTTTTTTCGCCACTGCAGGCTGAATCTCCAAATCTTGTCTCTTCTTTGCATTCATCTTTTTGTCTCTAATTTTCTCAATTCTGTCATTCGCGCAAAATAATAAATCACCGTTATATCTAATTTGGACTCCAGTGTCCACTATCTTTGACTGTATTTCTTTATTGTAGTTCCGTTTTGCATCTTTTTTCTCACTTTTACTCTTCTTTACTTTTACCCCAGAAACAAATATTTCGTCATCAAATGGGAACTGAACTCCGACATTTGCTTTTTCATATTGTACTAAAATTTATTGAACTCTACGAGGAAAAGCGCGTACAATAAATTTCGTCTCATTTTTCTCTGGTACAATCAGCGCTTCCTTCTGGCCTGTACTTCTTAGCGTCTCATATTCATTAAACGTGTCCTCAAGTTTTCTATTACCTGCAAATTTTCCTGAAAAATCAATTTCGCGCGCCTTATTTTCAATATTATCTTGTCTATTTATTTCCGCATCCTGTTTTTGTGGATTATCAACATGTTGAACCCGAGTATTAAGTATTTCATTTTTCCGACAGGGTGGCACAGCCTTCCCATTTGTTTTATGTGCCGGTTCACCTTCCCGCCTTGTCAACGAAGTATCATGTTTTCCTGTAAAAGTGTTTAATGTCTGGTAATTTTATTTTTCTCGCGATTGATTCTTAGACAAATTATTATGGCTATCCGATAGCCTAGAAGTCATTTGTGATAAAATCTCACTCTCTGGATTCCCCAGCGGGCTTCTATTAGACCTATCATGGTTCTTTTAAACTCTTGGTGATGTATTTCTTCTTTCTCTCTAGCTATTTTATCATTCTCCTTCTTTCGTTCTCTGGCTATTCTATTATTCTCTATGAAATTTAAAAGTTGTTGTGTCATATCTATTTGAGTCCTTTTTCGCGAGCTCCTGCTGGACATCGATTTAACACTGCTCCTTCTACTCGGACTACTTTGATTCCGTCTGTCATTATTTCTTCTTAATTCATTTTCTGAATCTGTTCGTTCTTTATCCGTATTGTCTCTTTCTTTATAGGCTACTCTAGCCCTTTCGTCCTGTTTTCTATTCTTTCTAATTTCATCTTTCTCAGCTTGCATTTTTCCCTTATATTCTTGGTGCTCTCTTTCAAAGGGTTCTATATTTGCCTTTCTTTCTATTTTCCTACTTTTTTTTATGGGCTTCACTCGCCCTTCTCGGTTTTGAGTTCATTTTATCTCTGTCCGACATTATTTCAAAATTCCATTTGTCATTATTTTTACTCAATTCCTTTTCTGAATTCATCTGTTCCATATCTGTACTATCTCTATCCCGCAACTTCCCTTCATTTGGCACAGCCTCTGAGGGATGAGTTCGTCTTGTTTTTTCATATATTATTTCTTCTTTGTTTATTTCGTACCCTCTCATTTAACCGCGTATACTTCTTTCCGATTATATTATCTCTTATTCAATTAGTCAATCTTGGTAAGTTCAAAAACTGTCACGCAAAAATTATGGTACGCAATTACTATTGTGAATTATCAGCTCCGTGTAATGAGATTCAACAATTTTTCAAATAACCGGAATGTCTAGACTTCATTAGGGAATAACGACTTTTTTCACAACAAGCAGTTGTACGCGAGCGAAATATATCTCCGAAAAACGAATTAACAGGGGTTGGACCAGAAAATAATCCGAAAAACCGCGCGAATATTCCACTAGTGAATTAGCTGGACTAAACTCCAACAGGGGAACTACCCTGTAAAACAAATCACGTATCCCTGCTAGATACTGGTATTCCAAATATAATCTCCTCCTGGGCAGATTACTCAATAGGACAGGTGCCTCTCACCTTCCTTGTCCAATATGCGCTCAAACTGAAAAATTCTCCTAATTTGCCGTCCTCAATACTCTTATAACCTTCGTCACTGAAGATTATCTCTAAGTCCCTCAATTTACTCAAATAATAACCCAACTTTCAACGTTTTCTTATCTGTCCTTAAACCCTGTAATACTTTTAAATAGGGAGATTCCCCCACTGTAGACTCGAACTCATTAATTTCACGTTATTCTTTTTTATCTTCGTCTAACAAGGCCCACAGCCCATTATAGACTTTCATAATTTTATTAATTAAATGCGTGATTTTGTCTTTTTTTATGTCACCACAATAGGCTACTGTCTAGGCCAAATTAATCGTCTCTTCGAAAACGTGGAATTCTTTTATTATCAACGCTGTTAATAATTCCTGTTCTTGCTGCCACCACTTATTGGAGGGGGGACACCACTTTTAAAGGCAAAAATGGCGCAAAGAGTTGCTATGCCACTTACTCAAAGGGGAGAAGCCCTTGTCGGCCCCAAATTAGTGGGATTTCCGCGGTTACTCCAACGGTTCTGTATAGTAACGTGATCGGATGGTCTATGGCCACATTTAAAGCCAAAGTTTACCGATAAGATTTTTTAATTAACCCTTTAGTTTCGACCTAAGCTGAAAAGTTAAAATAGTACATAGAAAAGTCTTGCTGTATTGACACTCACGCTGTATAAAAAGAACTGAACTGAAAAAGGACAAATTCTCCCAGCCCGCTAACCGCGTGCTGTGGCGGGGGGTACGAGGGTGGTAATGAGTCTTTCCAGGTAATCCTTGGACTTACTAGTCTACTGGCCAATCTCCCTAACTGCGCAATTTTTCCCTCGTGGTCTATTAAACACGTACGCAGTTAAGAGGACCCAAAATGGCGTCAAAAAATAATCATATATATATATATATATATATATATATATATATATATATATATATATATATATATATATATATATATATATATATATATATATATATATATATATATATATATATATATATATATATATATATATATATATATATATATATATATATATATATATATATATATATATATATATATATATATATATATATATATATATATATATATATATATATATATATATATATATATATATATATATATATATATATATATATATATATATATATATATATATATATATATATATATATATATATATATATATATATTCAGAATAAAAATCCAAAATGTTCAGAATATAATATTCAGAATAAAAATCCAAAATAGGGATCCAACTCTAGTCCTTGCCCCTCCTGATTGTAATTCTCCACAAAACTCGCCCATCGTTCAACCGATGCGTTATGTTCTATAAAACATAGCTCTTCAGCCCCGGTTAATGGGCATGCATCCCATACATTGGATGGTGGTGGTGATGGTGTAAGTTTTTCCTTTTTCTCAATGATTGGAATTTCCCTCTGTGGGCTGGTGATGGATGTGATGGAGGTGGTGGTGGTAGCAGTAAACCTGGACTAAATAAATCATTTTAAGAAAAAGAACTTTTTTCTCCTTCCATATCAACAATTAAAGTGCCCCCCTCCATCACCCCCTCTTTTTCTATAACGATCCCTATGACATAATACATGCGACGGGTTGATTTTAAATTATTAAGAGTGGAAAGAAGAATTGCTGAATGATATAACATATAAATATAAACGACGATATCTAACCCCTACGTTGAAATTAATTCATCCTTCGTGATCTATTTTCATATGCGAAATTGCAAATGTCATATATTTTTTTTCACTCCATTCAACCGCACTCTTTTCTTTTCTTTTTTTTCCTACAAAAATTAACCCCCTTGAGAAAATACATATACACTTATAAGTAGCTGATTCGAAATTATTATTATTATTATTATTACTCGAGTAAGCAATACCCCATTCGTTGAGTTTGCATTAATTTTGACTATTTTCCTCATATATTATTTATTCAGAAGTAGGTACCTTACAATCGTACAGGCCTAAATTTCAATCATCTTAAAACATATATAAAAAAAGAATGACACTTCAAGGTATTATTAAGAGTTAAAGGAAGAATTGCTGAATGCTATAACATAAAAATATAAACGAGGGTATCTAACCCCTGCATTTTTTTTCTACTATAATTAACCCCCTTGAGAAAATACATATACAGTTATAAGTAGCTGATTTGAAATTATTATTATTACTACTATTATTATTCCTCGAGCAAGCAATACCCCATTCGTTGAGTTTGCATTAGTTTTGACTATTTACCTCATATATTATTTATTCAGAAGTAGGTAGCTTATAATCGTATAGGCCTAAATTTTAATCATCTTAATACAAATATAAAAAAAAGAACGGCACTTCAAGGTATTATTAAGAGTTAAAGGAAGAATTGCTGAATGCTATAATATAAAAATATAAATGAGGGTATCTAACCCCTACATTTTTTTCTACAATAATTAACCCCCTTGAGAAAATACATATACACTTATAAGTAGCTGATTTGAAATTATTATTATTATTATTATTATTCCTTGAGTAAGCAATACCCCATTCATTGAGTTTGCATTAATTAAAATCATCACAAAATAAATTTAATTGCCAAGCTCCTTAAGTCAGGTTTCACTGCATTGCATATTATTTACAGGTCAATCTCGAAAGAGTCCTATTGACCTGGATCATAGAAGGCTTTGATTTAATAAACTATTATTATTAAAGTCTCAGAATATTTATCCCCGTGAACGACAAATAACAATTTTCCTTAAATTCCAATGTTAAATATCTCTTGCATACAAGAAACTGGCGGGATTTTAGACATAAATTTGTCACATCCAGAAGGGACCCGCATCTCATTATACCAAAGAGGCACTCTAATCCGGTTTCTACTATTATTTTTTAACCTCACTACATTAATGTCTTAAGTCAGGTTTCATCGCGTCACATATTATTTACAAGTCAATCGTGAAAGAGCCTTATTGACCTCAAACATAGATTTGTTACATCCAGAAGGGACCCGCATCTCATTATACCAAAGAGACATGCTAATTCGGTTTCTACAATTATTTTTTAACCACACTACATTGATGCCCTAAGTCAGGTTTCATCGCGTCGCATATTATTTACAAGTCAATCGCGAAAGAGCCTTATTGACCTCAAACATAGAAGGAATCGATTTAATAAATTATTATAATATTTTCAGAATATTTATTTGCACTTACGTCAAAAATCACAGCTAGGTCGCTAGAAACCCCCTTTCCTTCGGAATGGGGTGCGAGGCGAATTACACTTGGTCTGATCGAATTTAATGATTTGATCAGGCTTGTCTCAGTGTTGTCCGGGGGGACGTCCAACTTTGCACGCTTTTGTTATGAGGCTTGATCAACAAAATCCTAAAATAATTTTTTTTTTCAGTTTTCAAACTATTTAGCTTATGAACATATAGCCCTAAATCATCTTAAACACACAGAGAAGAGAGCGACAGTCCTAGACGAAGCCTAAACCAAACATATTTTAAATATCATGCATGAAAAAAAAACCACAATTTGAATATCTACTTCAAATCTTATTCATTCAAACTGTTGATGGAGGCACGGCCCCTTCAATTACAGACTATCAAACCCCAAAAGTTGGAAAATATATATCTTTTCAATTATATATGTCAAGATTTTAAAACTTTTATACCTAAATTGCAAAATATTTTCAATCATAGAAAAAGGAAGGGAAGAGTCCTAGACGAAGCCTAAACCAAATATATTTTTAATATGATGCATAAAAAAATAGCACAATTTGATTAGCTACTTCAATTCTTACTTATTCAGAATATTAATGGGGGCACTGCCCCTTCAATTCCACAGTACCAAACCCCAAAAGTTGACAATTACAGATCTTTTTTTTCAATTTTATATGCCATGCTTTGAAAACTAATATGCCTAAATTGCAAAATACTTAAAATCCTAGAAAAAGGAAGAAGAAGAGTCCTAGACGAAGCCTAAACCCAATATATTTTTAATATGATGCATGAAAAAAATAGCACAATTTGATTAGCTACTTCAAATCTTACTTATTCAGAATATTGATGGGGGCACTGCCCCTTCAATTCCAGAGTACCAAACCCCAAAAGTTGACAATTATAGATCTTTTTCAATTTTATATGTCACGCTTTTAAAACTAATATGCCTAAATCGCAAAATGCTTAAAATCAGAGAAAAAGGAAAAAGAAGAGTCCTAGGCGAAGCCTAAACAAAATATATTTTTAATATTATGTATGAAAAAAAAACAGCACAATTTGATTAGCTACTTCAATTCTTACTTATTCAGAATATTAATGGGGGCACTTCCCCTTCAATCCCACAGTACCAAACCCCAAAAGTTGACAATTACAGATCTTTTTCAATTATATATGCCACGGTTTTTCCTTAATTTTTTTTTTATTTTTTTTAAGGAAATTTCTCCTTAACTTAATGACGAGACAAAAATGGATTTATTTTTATTATAACACAAGAAAAATTTACTCACCAGAACTCGCTTAGAACTTTCCATATCTCTACCAATGCAAATGATCAAAAAATCTATAGATACAATGAATGAACTATTCAAACTGAACAAAATTCTAATTTGAATCTCTATTTTATAGTAAAAAAAACTGAATATATTAACACATAACCAAGACGCACCGGTTTTTGGCTAGGATAATGAACTTACCCTAAAAAGCATGTAGGTCATATATATTATGAAGTAGAAATATGACTTACATGAATGACGAGTCAGATACCTGTCCCTCATCGCATATACCACTACTCATATTATATAATCACTCATAGAATCATAGTTGACTGCACCCTGGTAAGGTGTGACTGTCCTTGGTAAGTCCATGTACCGGTTAAACTGCACTGTATATTTTTGTGTAATTCCATGTGCAATTGAAACTGTATACACTATCACTGTCCCTGGTAAGTCAATATAACAGTTAGACTGCACTGTATATTCATACCTCAGGCTTGCAGGCGTCAAACTGCACACATATTCATGCCTCAGGCTTGTAGGCGTGAAACCTTTATATAAGACACTACTGCTAGCGTACTTATAAACTCTAATCTCGTTATCTATAGCTATTTCATCCCTTGGAGCTTTTCAGAAATGCTGAACGTCAACTCTTGCCCCAGCTTGTCTTTTGTCATTATGAAATACATATCGCCGAAACTTATTTTTTTTAACAAAGGCATTGTAAGCATTGATTACCTTAATCATGTCAGAATCCCAACCCGATTATCATAACTATCATTTTCAGTTTTGGCACGTTTTGACTTCGCTGTCGCTTATCTTCTAACCCCATTTTCCTTTTTTCTTCATTTTGGATTTTAATTACTTCAAACGATTTTCCAATTCCCTTTGCTTTAGCTGCCCTTATTGGTATAATTTTACATAAATAAAATTTTTTATTTAAAATTTTCAGGAATTAATCTAGTTTCAGTTAACAAATAAATTTTGTTAAAACTCCCCAAAAATTACTTCATTTTACATAATAATGGGCAATTATATAAAAAAAACGTATTGACAAACGTATGAACTATGTCAGTCCTCTATGTAATGATTACAAACAGGAAAAAGTCTACGGCTTTTACTTCTTTGGAATAGTAAGAAACGATCTTCAAAGAATCAGGCATCTAACTCAGTCCAATATATGCAATGGTTAGCTCTTTTAATGATTCCCTCTTTTAGAGTTTCGGTTACTATTGAGACAAGTCACTCTTACTAAACAGTTCGTTACCACGATCTGTTTGATTGTCGAAAAATAAGCAAGTATAAATATTGCATTCGCTTATTTCTTTCTATATGGTTACCTACGATTATGACGTCATTGATCCAGATTGGTAATAAAAATGCAGTTTTAGTGGAAAAATTGATTCTATCAAAATAAAAAATTTAATACAAATAGCTCTAGATCTAGTAATTTTCTTTAAAATGAGCCATTGAACAACTCTCTACGATGTTCCAGTTCCAAGCTATCTATGGAAAAGAAAACAGAGAGAGAGAGAGAGAGAGAAAAAATGTCGTTTAGGGAGAATACTGTAGTAGCCCCCAATTTTCTTGATTTTCAAGCCAATATAAATTCCTTGCTGTTCAAGCCAAGAAACAGAAAGTTTCTTATACAGGGGTTTCGGACAAGGCGGTTCAAATGGTGTACTTTTTGTTTGGATCTGACTCTATTTATAGGAGTTATGGGTTATTACATTCCTTAACATTGTACGTTAAGCAACCCGCTGCAACCCGGATGACGATCCAAGTTGCATATTTATAAATTTTTCAGGTGATGAGACAAAAACTTCTTTTTCTTCCAACAAATTTTCATTTATAGCACTCGGAAACTCGGTTTTTGGGTCTTGTCTCATTTGATAGTCCAGGTTATTGATTTTAACCCGTTGTGAATTTAATTTGTTCAGGCTGTTCTCTTGGTCTTATGACGTTTGATAGCTCAGATGGTTCCAAAGAATCATCATTTTAATTCTCATCGCATTCATTTTTATTTTTCATACGTTTTGATTCTCGCTGTCTCTTATCTTCTACCACCATTGTTCTTTCTTCTTTATTTTCGATTTTCATTACTTCAGACAATTTTTTAATGCCCTTTCCTTTAGCTGCCCTTATTGGTCTAGCCATATGTGATGATCCAGGTTGTAGATTTGTTAATTGTTGAGGTGGTGGGAAAAAATTCTTTTTTTTCCACTTAAATATAATTTATAGCACTTGTAAATTTTAGTTTTTTTGGTCTTGTCTCATTTTTGCTCCAGGTTGTTGATCTTTACCCATTGTGAATTTAATGCCAATGCGCTTTGATTTAGCTGCCCTTATTGGTCTAGTTTTATATGATGGTCCAGGTTATACATTTATTAATTGTTCAGGTGGGGGGACAAAGACTTATTTTTCTTCTAACGACCTATTATTTATAACACTTGTAAATTTTAGCTTTTTAAGTCTATCTCTAGTTACGTTTGTCATACTGGTATGTTTTCTATACTGTCCTCTTTTCATAGATATTTTATTTTGGAAGTAGGTCCGATTTCTAACACTAATTAAATAAAAAGAACAAGTTTTTTTCAATTGAAAACAAGGAGCTATGTTAAAACTTAAAACGAACAGAAACTATTATGTATATAAAGGGGGTTGCCCCCTCCTCAATACCTCGTTTTTTACGCTAAAGTTTGACTTTTTCTCACAACTCTACTTTTTAGAACAATAGAAAAAAACTCTTTACGCTAAAGGTTTTCAATACTTAAAAAAAACGTCTTATAGTTCTAATTAAACGGCCCTTGTGTTTCAGCAGTCATTCTTAAAGAATTGGGACAAAATTCAAACTTTTGTGTATAGAGCGAGATTTGAGGAGGGGCAACCCCCTTCATATACGTAATAGTTTCTTTTCATTTTGAGTTTTAGTGTTGCTCCTTATTTTTAGTTGAAAAAACTTGTTTCTTATTTAATTTCAGATCGTTTTTTAAATAATGCCAGGAAATTTGGCCCTATCTCCATGGAGAAAACCCCTTCCCACGGAAATATCCTCTAGACATTTCAATCCCGGTGAAAATTTACCCCGTATAATTATTCTTAACCACTCCGCTCGAGAAATTGAAACAGAAAAGAGAAAGCAAGACATATAAAAAGAATTCTGTATTAGAATTCTGGCAAATTCCCTCATTGTAATTTCCCCTGACAATGTCACTCCCTGGAAACTTCCCTCCTTATGGAAAATTCCCCCGTGTAAAAACCGTCAGCAGAAAATCCCCTCCCCCCCACCCGACAATGTAAGTATGCCTCACAATAACAAGTATTATACGTAAACAGTGGGCAAATTTTATAGCTTAAAAGTATTGTAGGCCCTGAGTTTTCAAAGACATGCCCTCCCTTTTCCATTGAATTTCTACGGCATGCCCTCTGACGTCACGGCATCCCTGTTTCTAGGCAACATTCCCGTCCTTGGTAAGAGTTCAAAGGTCAGGTGGCACACATCCTCTTCCTTGTTGCTAGGCAAAATCATGTCTAGACACGTTCCCAGGTGGTAGAAATCCCCTGCGTTGTTTTTTTCTAGACAAAAACATGTCTAGACACACCCCCAGGTGGCTGAAATCCCCCAGGTTGTTACTAGACAAAATTCACAGGTGGCTGAAACCCCCTGCACAACTTTCCTATTAAAAGACGAAGGGAACTTGCCCCTAAAAAAATATTCTAGATGCAAACTGGGAAAAGACCATTTCCTTCTCAGTCTCTTTCAAAAGGTTGTCAAGTGAATAATTATCTGAAATAATGGATAATACCTACAATCATATAAGTGCCGATCTGTCTCTAGTTACCTCTAGCTCCCCCCCCCCCAAAAAAATGTATATACTTTGCTTTGTCCCAAAATATACTCTTTATCCACTGTGTAACCCCTCTCCCACCATTCATTACCATTTAATTCTTTCGAAAAAGAAATTATTCTTTTCGCTAATAAATTTCGTTTTTCTGCAATCTTCCACTCTCATGTCTAGACTCTAGAGACGCCTGTTTAAACCTTAGCATTCATCAAATCTATCGTGCACGCTTTGTCTAAATTAACAAAAACATATGTGTGAATCTAGGCAGAACCCTTTGGAAAGGGGTGTCTGGTAAACTAGGAAAGGTTCTTGTCAATCTTGCGGCTTTTGCATAATTCTAGACGGTCTGAAAAAGGGACGAATTGTCCGTAAAACTAATGTATTTTTGAAGTTTCTGGGCATTGGAATTTCGTGTAAGGAGAGAGGATAGGACAATAAGAACTTTTATTTATATTCTAGACAAAATATAGTTTTTAAGCTGTTTGTTGAATCTAAAAGGTAAAAACAATATATATCCCCCCCGATTAATAGGATCACATGCATGCCTTGGCTACAGATAAATTATTCTCTAGCACTTTTTTCCTTTAATGTTCGGTTTATTTTTCATTTATTAAAATCCTATGCATAAAGAAACGATCGCTATTATTTCCAAGCCTATTTTTATACTTTTTTGAAAATAAGAGTGGCTTATTTAAAGGTGAGAGGGGGGCAATAACAAAACCATGGCTTCCAAGTTTTACCTTCCCAGGAAGGAGAGGGCTGTATATTTTGAGATCTAGATTATTTGATAACTATTTTATGCTTTCTTGAAAAGGAGAGGACTTATTTTAGACAATGTTTAAATACTTATAGCTTCTGTTTTTTCCTTCTCTAGAAGGGGGGGATACTAATTTTTCTCTTTTGTAACAGGGAGTCATTATTTTATACTAAATTTTCTCTTCCTTTCAGAATTTCCCAGCCCTCACTAATCCAAGCAAGCGAGCCAGAGTGGGCAAAGCGGCCCCAGAAAGGGCATCAGTGATCAAATATGCTGCTCCTTCCGGACGGGCACTGCCCATGCAACCCTTGGCTCCCCGTCAGGAGAAGCCAGGCCCTTCCAGGGCACTGCCGGTGCAGCTATTAACTACTCAATTTGTACGTCCCAGAGCCCCAAACGCTAGTGAAGGTCTCACCCCTTCCAGAAAGGCTCCAAGGCAGCCTGGTAGAAAATAGAAAAGAGAGTGGGCAGCTACCTATAAAATGGAGACCCCCACTGGCTCATCTGTGCAAGCTAATGACATTGCTGCCGCATCCACACATCCCACTGACATTGCTGGCCCGGCTGCACAAGAGCGTGACGTCCATCCTCCGACATGCACTCCCAGGACCATCTGGCACTCAAGTGCAGACAGATTTGGAGATTTAAGCGTTTTCACCTCTAATTTCTAACTGGTTATAGAAATATCTAACAATTTTTCAACTTTTTTAGGCCTTTATTTTCACTTTTTCCTACCTTCTATTTCCTGGTTATTAAAAACATTTTCCATGTCCCTTTAAGCCCTTGAAGGAGTTTTTATACTTTTTTATCTTTAGTTTCGCCATTGTTTTAAACACTCGGAAATAAGACTGTTTTTTCAAATTTTTTAGCCCTTTCTTTTCACTATTTTTTTCAGCATAATAAAGCCTGTCAGAGACATTAAAAAGTCTTTTAGCCCACTACAGACATTTTTCCCCATTTTCGGGCTTTTAAGGGGGTTTTGAAGCTAATAAGAACCTACTTGGTTTATATGTATGGGTTTTCACTAGAATATTAAAGTTTCAGAATACATCTCTACCCTGCCTAGTTTTAAATGTTACCTCCGACTCAGAAATAAGCTTGTTTTTTCACCATTTTTAAGCGTTGTAAGGAAACTTTTATATGTACAGATTTTCGCTAGAATATTAGAGGTCTCTAAATAAGATTGTTTTTTCAGTTTTTAAGCGCATACTCACTGGTTTTTAGGACTCATCGGGTACCCCTGTTAGCTTCATTCATACTTATTTTTCTAGACTAGCCAAATTTTCTGTCTTTTTTTAATACTTTTGTTTTTTTTCAGGCTCCATACCCCCCCTCCCAGAGTTTCAAGGGACTTAGAAATAAGGGTGTTTTCAGCTTATAAGCGCATACCCACTGGTTTTTGGTGTCATCTGTGCCTTCCTATAATAAGACTCTTTTTTAGGACAATTTTTCACATTGTTAGATTTTTTATTGATTTCAGATCGTACTCTTTTGTTTTGCCTTTTTGCTTTCCACGCGGTGGAAATATTGAAGTTCTAGGCTACATGTTACTCTTAGATTAATAGAGATAATGACATTTATTCACATTTTCTAGCCTTATCGACTCTTTTATGTGCTAGCTTTTGGGAGGATTATTCGCTTAGAAGGTTTCGAGTTTCCTAATAAAGGGGGAAATGGGGACATTCATTTTATAGCTAATTTTTTTTCAGGCCGAGATTGACCAACTTCTAGTCCAATTTATTGGCGAAGGAACTGGAAAAGTCGAGGAAGCCTCTGACGATTTGATGGCATGGGCTGAGAATCTCCTCGACATAATCCCCCCTTCGGTAAGTTTTCCATAACTATTTTTTCAAATTCAAAAGGGTATAGCAGTAATTTGGGCAAACCTTTCAATGCTTCATAATACATACAAAAGGTGCTCTATGGAAGGGGCATTCCATTTTTGTCAGTAGTGGGGGCATAGGACACCTTTGCATTCCAATGAGTAGTAGCGTGTCCAAACTTCCAAGGGCATAGTACCCTTTAATAATACATTGAGTACTAGGGTGCATACACTTCCAAGAGGGTATAGGACCCTTTCATAACAGTTTTCTCTTTTTCATAGGGCAATAGCTTCCACTGAGCTAATATGGTTTTATTCTTCTAGGTTCACACGACATCTACATCAGGGAACTACAGCCTCTACGAGGATATAGAGAATTTTATGAACATGCGAAAGTTCCCGGAGAAAGTGAACGCGAGGGGGGGTTTAAGTGCCAGGGCGAGTCTGGCTAATGACTTATTCAACATTGACTTAGACAGTTTTGTGAGGAATCTCGGCCTCAGCAATGAATATTTGGACAATTTATTAGATCAGTTACCTGCTAACGAGGTTGAGAGGGTGTTAGAAGCACCCGCCCCTGACAGTGATATGGGACAAAGTGGAGCTGGCTCGCCCCTAGTGTTACCTGAGTTTTATCTAGCAGATACCGCTCTGCACAATATTCATGTATATAGGGCCGAGTTTTGTGACACGTTCAATTCCCTTTCATGTGGTACTATTCAAAAAGACCCTATAGAAACCGCGCACCTCTACGTCAACATATTCGGGCACTTCTCGAAAAACATTTACGGGAGAGGGGAGGGCGGGATTCTTTAAAAGCATCCATCACTTTTAAAACTATTTTTTAATGCAAGTTTGGGTGTGTTGCGCGACCATCATATTCAAACAAGAATGTAGACACTACACCCAGACCTGCATAACTTTGAGGGTGTGTTTTCGGATTGGGCGGGTGAAATTTTAATGGGATAGAGGGGTATAATGAGAATGGGAGTGTACAATCAGTATTATTTTTAGAAAATTTAGAACTTAATATCACTATAACTTAATTTAGAACTTAATATTAATATCACTATTTTTCAAAAAGCAAATGAACACTTAAAAGTTGGGGTAACAGTTACAGTTTGATGAAGAATTTGAAGATCGGGAACTAAGTGAAAAAAAGGGGTAATTTATTCCGTAGGGGCACCGACCATTGACTCAGTGAAACACTGGGTATGGCTTCTTTACGAACCTACCAAAGATCCTGAATCACTGCAAGCGTCACGGGTACCAGTCTGTAGAAACGGTTTCAGGGGACAATGATAGCTTGAGGTTCAAAATCTTTTAGAACACACTGTTGTAGAGCAACAAGGTATCATTGGACATTGAAGCTGCTCTCATGTACGTCTCGGATCAATCAAATTCGAATCATGTGAAAAAACATGAAGCCTTTGGGATCTCTTTTGCGCAAGCGCGGAGAGATTCAAGTAATACCATGCAATTGGTAGATTTTTGTGAGAAGTTAGGTGGAAAAGATTGTGTTGGCACAGCTATGGTTGCTCTCATTAAAACAGCAAATGAGGTGCTTTCACGGCTGCGTCAAACACACAATCCAATGAATCTATCACCTGAGAACGAGTTGGCTATTAGAAATCAAAACACTTTTTGGGTTTTGTAAAAAAAAATTAATAAGGGGGGGTGCGAAAACCTGCGATCATGATCATTTATACCGAGAGATTTCATCAAGGAGAAGTAACTTTCGGCGGGTCGCACATAAATCGTGTAATTTTAAATATTAGGCAACAATAATTTTTACCGGTTTACATGCACAATTCCAACTACGATCTGAAAGTCATATTACCAGCGTTGGTACGATTGCAGAAATATGAAGTTGTAGATGGCGCATGGCTATATGGCCCTTTTTCATATAACATCATACCAAAATCATCTGAAAAGTTGCTAGTCTTAAAATTTAAATGGAAAACAATTGATAATGGTAATACATATTGGAATAGAATCCGTTACCTTGATTCTTTTAGTTTCTTCCCTAAATCCCTAAACTAACTCAGTCAAGTACAGAAAAGCGACAATTTTAATAGTTTTCCCCTCCTTAAACAGCACTTTCCAGATGAGGAACTATATGATTTATTAACGTGTAAGGGCATATACTCGTACCAGTAGTACAGCACCGCGTCGAAGCTAAGTGAGAAAAAATTTCCACCCATCGCAGAATTTTATGATTCACTTCAGGATAATCAATGCAACACTGCCGATTACGAATTTGCCACAAGGGTTTGGGCCAAGGGAGGTTGTAAAAGTGGTTGAGATTATAGCAAGATTTACCTGGCAAGTGATGTTTTGACCTGTTGGATTTTGTATGTAAAAAGACGAACAAGATTCACGAAGAATTGGGTTAAGAGTTTGGGTATTATTCTCCACTCGTAATCTGGTGATAGATTTAAATCTTCAAATTAGCAGAACAGAGACCAGTGTGATCGCCGACTTGGGCCAGCACCTGTTTGTTGAAAGATCTATGAGAAGAGAGTATATTTTTCACGGGGATTGTATCCTTGAAACCGACCCTACTAGACAACGCACCGCCGAAAAGTTGGATGCCGTTTTCCTGGATATGATTTCCCTTTATCGGTCGGCAATGTCTCACTTTTATTTGCCGTGTGGGAATTACCAATGGCTTGCCAATCTTTCTGCTCCAGATTTCCTTAATGTTCACACTATTGAGAAGAATGAGCAACAAGGATGGTTTTTCGAAATTGATGAAGAAATTCCTCTGGAACTTCATGACTTGGTAAAAGACTTTGTTTTCCCCTTCATTAATAGACCGGTGCATAGGGACTCGCCCAACCCCTACAATTTATCTTAATTAGAGAATGAAGGTATGCATTGGACACCTTCAGAACAAAAGTTTACTGACGACGTGGAGCCACAATGGAATATTGTTGTATACCATGTTTTTTTGCGGTGGATGTTTGCCAACGATTTCAATGTCACTAGGATTCATAGAACCCTCCAGTTCGATCAAAAACCTTAAATGAAGACGTTTGTTGACACTTTTGTCAAAAAACGGTCTCAAGCGAAAACAAAGGTCCAAAAAGAGATCTTCAAACAGATTTTAAATTCGGCCTTTGGTAAGATGCGTGAGAGTGTGCGAAACAGGCGTTGTTGTGACATTGGCACCGACCCAACAGAATGCTACCAAATCACTGCAGATGCAAACTTCATATCATTCACGATAATAGACAAAAATATAGTCCTTTTACATAGCAAAAAAAGAAACGTAATTTTAAATAAAACATTGCCGCTGGCAGTGCCAATTTATAAATTTCCAAAAAACTCATATTGGAGTTTTATAACAATGTGTGTAAGCGTCAGTGGCCGAGGGAGGGAATAGTTCAAGTTTTTTATGGGGATACCGATTCTTTATTGTTAAAAGTTGGAACTAATAATTTATTGGAAGATTTGGAAAATGGAGAGTACATTGGCTCTCGGATAGATTACACAAGCTCGGATGAGTCTCACTATCCGGAGCTGGCAAAACGCCAGACCCCAAATTAATTATTAAAATTAAAATTAGAAACTGGAAGTGATTTGGTATCACATGGTGTATTTCCCTGTCCAAATGTGTACTGTGTAGAAATGCACAATGAGACTACCAAACAAGTCTGCAGAGGGGTGCCTTCAAACTACGTAAAAGAAAATTTCACCATGAGTGTTTACAGGAACTGTAATGAACAAAATTTAGTTCCAAGAGCTAATGTCATGGCCATTCACTCTTTGAAATATAAAAACTATACAGTTTGAGTCGAAAAAAATGCCATGTCCACCATATCGGATAAAGTCTATGTACTCGAGGGTGGTGTAAGAGTACTACCACATGGCCATTATCTTACTTCACATCGAGTTGAATGTGTAAATTATAGAAAGCAACTTGGTCTGGAGAAAACTCTATAGTTGTGGGGGAGGGGATCGTCTGTTGGGGGAGGGGGCCGTTTTACTGTCAACAGTTCAAGACTGCTTTTTTTATATCTAGTCATTTTTCCTTCACAAGCTCGGCACTGCCTAATTTTTCTTAAATTTCATTGCGCAAAGCGGTAATTTTTAAGTGTTTGTGGAAAGTTTTATCCTTGCCACTGCCAACGCAGGTGCCGGATCGACCATTGTTATCGCTGGCCACCACGGATGCCGGGCCCGGCCACTGTTATCGCTGGCCGCCACGGGTGCCGGCCCGGCCGCTGTTATCGCTGGCCGCCCGATCGTCATATTTTTTAGAATGTTTATGTTTTAAATATATTTTTATGTGAATTAAAGAAACCATGCAATCTCTTTCCTCTTTATATATTTATTCAACAGATTGAGGTTAGGATGGTTAGTTGCATTTTGACATTGGAAGAGTATGTATCAATTTAAAACACCCTTCAGATCGATTCTTTGCGGACCGTCCATGTCTGGCAAAAAGACACTTTTAACGAAAATCATTCAAAACCGTGATAAAATGTTTTTAGAAAATCCGAAAAATATCTATTATTGCTATAATATATGGCAAAAATTTTATGATAACATAAAAAAGATTGATCCAAGCATAAAATTCATACAAGGACTTGACATGTTTAATATTATTGCACCCAACTCGTGGTTGATTATTGACGATTTACCTGAATATATTGAAGAATGGTCGCGGGAAATGTTACAATTGTTTACTGTCCGGTCCCATCATGAAAAAATTTCTGTAACTATTGTTCTACACAATCTTTTTCATCAGAGTAAATGCATGGGAACACTTGCGTTGAATTGTACCTACTACATCATCTATATAGTTGTTCGCGATTCAAGTTCTCTTATAACTCTAAACAAAGAAATTTATCCTGGTGAACCAAAATTTTTACTTTCCGTATACAATCAAGCAACTAATGAACCTTATGATTACATATTATAAGACTTGAATCAAAACACGCCCGAAGAGTTGCGTGTAGTCACTGATATCTTTAATAATTAAATTACTTTATATCTACCTGTGAATAGTAAAAAAGGTCATTAGTCGCAATCATGACATTGAAGAAGCTACACGAACATCAGTATTTATTTTCGGTGATAGCCAATTCAAAACTACGGCTTAGGTAAGCAACACTCATACATGGCATTGACAATGAATGTATTAATGCCCTGTTGGTATTTTGCTTAGAGTTAACAGCGGATAATGTTCAGCTATAAGACCTTGCTCAGCAACAGACAAAGCAACATCAATCACTTGTACGTGCTCTAGCTTGCAAAAAGAAAGCCAATTGTAAAAGAAAACGTCTTGTTGAAGCGGATGGCAATTTCTTTGCTGTGTTACTACCGATAATCGCCGGACTTGTAAAGACTATTCTCTAGAAATGGCTAAACCGTATAAATTGACACCAATTGAACTTGCTCTTTCACCCAAAGAGCACTTTGAAGATAATCTTGATAAATTTCTTAACAATGAAATAATTACTGATGATGAAAAATTGTTTTGCTTCAAAATGTCCTTTCACATGTCAGAAAGCGTTAACCTTGTCGTGAAAACCGCTCAAAGTCAATGTCATTGATCAACTTCTGAAAACAGTGAAACACCGAAAAAGGAAGATTTATTAACAAGTGCTGTAGACTTGTTGTCCAATCCTATCGTGAACAAAGTAAAAAAATCTTGATGTATCTCGCTGAAAATGAACAAATTGATGAGAAAAAAACTAAGTTATAATCCAGGGCAAGCCCTACAATTTAATTGATTCATTATCGGATCTGATTTCAAATCGTAAAAGAGTCGAATCCTTTGACGGGCATTTATATAATTTTTTAAAGTCGTAAAATTTTCCTAAAAGTCTTATCGGTAATAAGCAAATTCTAAAGAAACTAAGAGAACATAGTCCATTAAAGGTAGAAGATGATTTAAAATCTTTCTTGGAAAGCACACCTACTGGCGATTTGACACCGAGCGAGGTAACTAGACAAAAGCGAAGACTTACTGATTCACCTGGTAGTATACAAAAGGTTGGCGGACGTTTATGATCAAAATGGATCAAATTTTGAAGGGTGTTTATTTAAATATTGGAGAACCAGGAATTTTAAGTTATCCAATTACACTTGCACAGGTTATCGGGATTAAAAAGAAGCTAGCAAAAGAGTATTTGCAAAAAGGAATCCAGTTTTACTCTTCATCGAAATCATAGGACTAGGTGTAATCACTATCGAAAAACTAAATTTTTTTATCTTCGACACATATTACAAGCAGATCATTTGACGCTAGACGCAATTCAAAGACGTCATAATAAACCGTACGAGTATATTTTACTCGCAATAAGTGTTTTAGTCGGTATGCATATGCAGTTCCTTTGCAGTCAAAGAGAGGCAATGAAGTTGCCAAGGCCCTTGAATCCATCTTTGAACAAGATTCATTTAAAAAAATTCAAACAGACCGTGGGAGTGAATTGTTAATACCCATGTAAACGAAATTTTATTGAAATATATTACAATAATCTATCATAGTCACAGTCCTATAAAGGCAGCATTGGATGAACGTTTGATAAGAACTATTAGACTTTTAATTTCGAGATATTGTACATTGAAAAATACAGCTGCATTTATTCATGGTTTAGATAAAATCATGCAAATATACAACCAACGTCCTCATCGATCCTTGTTCAATATTAGCCCTCAGGAAGTTCATTATGGTGAGAGTATACATTGCCTTAAACAATATTCTAATGAAAAGGCAGGAAGGAAAAAATTTAATGTTGGTGATACTATTCTAATCAATCGTACCAGAAATATTTTTTAAAAGGGAAATTGCTTGTGGTCTACTGAACTCTTTAAAGTGTCAAAAATCCTAGATACCAAACCTATAACATATCGTCTTCGTGATAAAAAAGATGAAGAGATTCTTGGCGGTTTTTATAATTATGAATTACAAAAAGTTAAAAACACTGGAATGTATCAAATTGAAGAGATATTAAAGACTCGTATACGCCAGGGTAAGCGACAGTTGCTTGTTCGCTGGCTAGGATACAACTCTGATTTTGATTCGTCGATACCTACTGAATACCTATGTGAAATTTACCTATGTGAAAATTACGTGAATACCTATGTGAAATTTATGTCCAATGTTTTTGATCCTCTATATGACGATCCGAATAAAACGAGGAATTTTTGGACAAAACTTTCCCCGGCCATCAAATTTGAGGGAAGGTATGAAGTGGCTCTTGTAGATTGTATTCTTAAAAACAGATATGATATCCTAAGAAAGGATCATACATAAAATATAAAAATTAGACCCCATGATTGGACAATTGTAGACGATCAATATGTGATTGAAAATACGAATTCATTTGAATACCCCTTTGCCACATTATTATATAAGGAGTTTGAGAGTTTGAACATATTGTGTCGGGCAATCAACAAAAAAATTTTCGCTCGTAAAAATGGTGCCTTTCAATTCAATTATTCAAAGGAAGAGGGAAAATTCTACATTAGTTCAATTATCGACCATTAAAAGGTTATTCCAAATGATGTACTACGTGAGGTGTTTGCTTTTAAACATAATGTGACCTACGGCAAAAGTGCAGGGACCGCTAATGATGTGAATCGTCTTATTTTTACAGAGTACCTGCCCGCCTTTTTTTCGGACAGTTGTAGATTTGTTTATGTATCCTTTGTCAAGAGATCAAGAGTTGGTAATACTAATGTTCCCCTCTTACGTGTTCTTGAACAAAAAACCTCTAAATACCATGTTCACCACTACAATATAATGCACGTTATCTACATTCGAGTCAGCACTTCGGATTTGGAGGTCTTTCAGTTAGCATTGCGAAGCGAATTGGGTGATCCTTTAGAAGTAACAAATGGATTTGCTATAATAACATATCCTTTTTAACCCAATCAGTCACTTGGATAACATAACTCAGCTTGTATGTCCTGATATTGATTGCTGTGTTGCTACTCTTGGACCACGCCAGTTGGGACATGGTATGGACTATTATAGGGGTTGTTCGTCAATGTCCGGGTACGGTCTCGGTAGTTGGTTTGCTAAGTTTTTTCGCTCTGCACTACCCTTGGCTAGAAAATTTATTGCACCGATTGCAGCGGATTTTGCGTGCTCTACATTACATGATTAGGGCTCTGGGAAAGATATTCAAGAAAGTGTTTCGCAAAATCTCAGGTCGAGCGCATGAACCCCCGGCGAGCGACCAAAACAACGGGGAAAAGGTTTAAAAAGTAGGAGAAAGACCTCATCACTCATTAGTCTCAAGTCAACCGGGAAGCGCAAAGCATCAAAGAAAGTAAAAAGATCCAAAAAGGATTTCTTTTCCTAAGATGGCATATCTACCACATAAAAATTCTCATCCTTTAGTCAACTCATCTCTAAATCTTTTCAATGCAGAAAATGTAAATGTCAGTGTAAAACATGGATACTATGAACAATTTTACACGCAACAACCACTCTCTGAAAATGTCCATTTTCAAATTTATTCTAATGAAAACTACTATATCAAATGTAATTTGAAATTTACAAATTTAAATGTCTTTGTTAAAAATACGAAACAATGAAAAACCGAGTGCCAACGAGGGGTTATCCTATGAAAATTGTGTACTACATAATTTATTTCGACAAATAAGTGTCTACATAAACGGAACATTGGTGACCACGAGCAATAATCTTTCCATCTATGCAAGTTGTATACAATTCATGTTGATGAAACCAACGTCCTATAAGCAGTTGAGGGGTATGACTATTGGATATAAATATATAACAAATAGTCAATAATATTACTCTGATTCATATGATAAAATTCACGCGTTTCAATTTGCTTATTTGAGGTAATGCCACGTACAAAATTCTCATGTGAAGAATCACCTTCTGCAGTTGCCAAAAAACAGTATGTTGGTTTATAATCATAATACCCTGTATCTTCTCAATGATGTCATAAAACCAGACTCTCTTATTATTCCAGCAACTGAAGCCCAAACCAGCTTCTTCTTCCCAAAACAACTTAAAGCCACGACGATACCAGTCTCTTAAAAATAAACTGAACTCACGTTTAGAGTTTTTTGCTGTCAGGCCAGGATAAGTATCTTCCCATTGATCACATTTATCATAGTGACAATTGAAGCATAAGAATCCTCTATTATGAGAGTCTCAAATCTCCTCAAGACATGAATTACAGTCTTTAATTTGCAATGCATATCCTCTATGCAATTTAAATGGATTGCATAATTTACACTTTTCATTATACTCATCAGCAAAAGTACAATTTTCACAGCTGCCCAAAGATGACCAGCTGCCCAAAGCATACAAGCATAATGGGCGTGTGTAAAACATGTTTCAATCTTGACTGGTCCACTTCCAAAAACAAACTGACTCTCAAACTAGAAAAAATGTCTCCTAGGAGCGTTACAAAATGGTCGTCTATGTAGTGGTTAAGAGCAAAACCACAATATCATTTTTTTTTGCCTCAATCAATATATCTATAAATTGAGTAAAAGCCTGGGGACCACGACGACAAAGTTTCATAGAATAGTCCGAAGAAGGGAAATCGATTCCCATTATATCGTTATGCATTTCTCCAGAAAATATCTTTCCTTGAAGAGATAATTCCAGAAAGTCATCATCTAAAACTAAGCACTTTTCCAATTTTCTAGATTACGCATGATTTTCTGTTTTTAAAATTTATCCATTTTAACACTCTCACTGCCAAACACAGACTGTTTTCTATAAATTGTTCTCTTCAGTATATTTCGCCAGCGCATTTAATCAGTCTTATAGTCTCTGTTTTTGCGCTATATTTACCTTAGCCGCGGAACACAATTGTTCTTCCGACTTGAATTTGCTTAATGTCATAACATACCCATTATGCATCTTTTCCCGTTCTAGGTTTAGCCGAGAACCCCTTGTAATTAACAAAAAAAGCCGGAAACTACCAAAAATAGCATCGGGTCAAAACAAAAAGTGCGCCCCCTGGAATTGCCTCTGTCGAAAACCCTATACAGGAAACATAAAGTTTCTTGTTTTGAACAAGAAGGAAAGTCCACCTCTTTGCATAGGAACTAATGGCCTCTTTTCTTTCTCCGCAACTAGTGGGGCACTGGAACATCATAGAGATCTGTTCAAGGACTAATTTTAAAGTAAATTGCTACATCTACAGCTTTTTGAATTATCCGGGTTGCAGCGATAGCTAACAACCTAGTAAGAGACAATCACGTCCCATAGTAAAAAAACAAAATAGCCAATAACTCAAAAAATTAGAGTCGGGTCAAAAAAAGAAGCATAAAATTATTAAACAGTTCGTGGTAACGAACTGTATAGTAAGAGTGACCCGGCTCAATAGTAACCTAAAATCTTAAAAAACAGAATTTTGATACCAATAGATACGTCAAAAGAATCAAATTTTTATGCTTATTTTAAATATTTAAGTTTCGCCAAGTTTAGTCTTATCCATCAAAATTTATGATCCTGAGAAAATTTTGGTTTACAAGGTCAAATGCTTTTTGAAAGCCAATAGAACTTAAATTTAGCCAGGAATTAGGCTTTTCGAGGATTCTTCTAACGTGGTCGATAAGGGAAACAAGGTAGTGGGAGGTAAAAGTGGATTTGAGGTTCCGGAATTGTTTCTAATCAGTAAGAGGTAGGATTTTTTCCTTTAGCCAATCTGATAGGAATCCTTTAAGTTGTTTCGAGAGTAGGGGAGTGAGAGAATTAGGACGAACGCCTTCAAAACCAGGCGTTCCGTTTTTCTTTTTCAAAGCGGCTGTAAAATCCTGTTTCTATATCGTCGGAATTTGCCCAGACTCGGTACTCTCGTTGAAAAAGGCTTAGACACAGAAAAAGAAAAAGGCTTTGAGAGAAAGTCAGTGGAAGCACTAAGAAAATGCTGGAAGGCTCTGGATAATGGAAGCAAGGAATTTGTTAAGATTATTGGCAGTAACATCAGGGAAATCAGGTAGGTTGAAGTTAAGCTGCTCTAGCCTTTTGCCACACTGATTTTTAACCTCGGAAAATTGAAAGCACATTGGCTTTTTAAAAGCTTTTGATTTTATTACCGAGATTCGCTCGATTTAACCATGATGTAGCTTAGGGTTCTCCTTGAGCTACAAGAAAAATCAAATCTTATCCGGGCTGCAGCGGTAGCTAGCAGCTTAGTAAGAGACGATCACGTCCAATGTTAAGAAATATTATAACCCATAACTCCTAAAAATAGAGCTAAATAAAAAAAAAGTACACTATTAGAACCGCCTTGTCCAAAACTCTTATATAGAAAAATTTCTTTGCATTGGCTTGAACAGCAAGGGAAATATATTGGCTTGAAAATCAAGAAAAGTGGCAGCTACTACAGCATTCTGCCTAAACGGCATCTTGTTTTTCTTTTCCTTTTTCACAAATAGCTTGCCACTGGAACATCGTAGAGAGTTGTTCAATCACTCATTTCAAAGGAAATTGCTAGATCTAGTGCTATCTGTAATTAAAAAAATATTTTTAAAATAGAATCAATTTTTTCACTAAAAATTGCATTTTTATGACCAATCTTGATGAATGCCAGCTATCTTAACCACTAGTTACGCGCACGTATGCTTACCATACAGTGGCAGGAATTGAATGTGCGACCTTCGGAGTAGAACACCAACACGTTATCCACTGCGCCAAGCAGGCTTTATAGGACACGATTTTAAAATAGTTAATGTTATACTTTTATATAAAGGATCGGTGTAGTGAAATATAAATGGGAATTATGCAAGTTTAATCGGTATAATGGCTGTAGGTATGGCTGAAACCTAGTAAAGAATAAACTATGGCACATATTGGATTTAGTTAGTTATCTGATTCTATGAATTATAGTAAAGAATGAACTCAAGCCCAAAGAAACTGAACCCTGTGGTTCATTCATATTATCTTCATCATTTTATGTAAATAAAAAGATGGATGTAAATAAAAAGAGTTTCCTTTTTAAATTTAAAATTAAATAAGGAATCATGTTAAAAATTGATCAATGATGTGATAATCGTAGGTTGTAGCCAGGTCATCTCTTACTATTCCAATTAAGAAAAAGCCATAGGCTTTTTCCTGTTTTTAATACAGTAAGGACCGAAGTCTATCTCATAGTAACTGATGCAACAGGAAAAAGAATTTACATAAAGTATTGATTAATTATAAATGGGAGTTATGTAAGTTTCATTGGTATCATGACTGCAGAGATAGCTGAAAAAAACAACAAACCATGAGAGGCGATCACGCCCCATAGTACAAAATGAAACAGTCCATAGCTCCTTAAACTAGAATCAGATATAAAAAAAAGTACACTATTATAACCGCCTTGTCCAAAACCCCTATATAGAAAATCTACCGTCCCTTGGCTTGAACAGCAAGGGAAAAATATTAGCTTGAAAATCAAGAAAAGTGGCTGAAACCACGGTATTGTTCATATACAGCATCTTTATTCTTCTTTTTTCTTCTTCTTTTACACAGATAGCTTGGCTCTGGAACATTGTACAGAGTTGTTGAATGGTAGCATTGATTAAAGCTGGCAGTTCAACTAATCCTTCGAATTATAGAGGTACCATACTGTTTTTGGTCTTTAGTAAAATTTTGGAAGAAATTGCTAATTGAGAGATAAATCAACTGAACTGGCAATAGACGAACTTTCAATAAATACAAAGGATACAATAAATGGCAGTCAACACGTCTGGGCAATTTCCTTCAAATTTACTCAACACACCTTGGTGATTTTCCTTGATTTCGCCAAGGCTTTTGACACCTTAAATCATTCTTTGATTCTCTTAAAACTCAAGTCCTATGGGTTTTACATCACCAGCTCTTAACTTTTTTATCTTTTCTTTCTGGGAGACGACTTAAATGGGTTTTAAATCCAGAGATGTTCTTCTTGGCACTTAGCGAATTAATTACTGGGTATCTGATGGCTCTGTTTTGGGCCTACCTTATTTTTATTTTTATAAATGACCTTCCTTAAGCTTTACTTCTTTGTAAAATTATAATGTTTGCGGAAGGTGTAGTAATTTTGCTTCTCATTGAGACCTGTTAGTTCTTTCCAATAATCTTGAAAGTATGTTAATACTTTCTGTATCTTACTGGTATTTGAACAAATTATTATTTCTAATAGAAAATATAATTCCAATAATGTTATTTTCACGAAGTGGGTTAATCGTTAGAGATGGGGTCTCCGTCTTTTTAAACGGTCTTGAATTACGACCGGCTGATCACTTTAAACCTTGGATGTATTCTGAATGAAAATTTGTCGTTTTATAAACATATAAGAACACAATTTTTGAAGGTTTAGGAAGGTTTTTTTGAAGGAAATACTACTACTCTCAGATAATGTCGGAGACCACACTGCCTTTCCATGACGATAAAATAAAGTTCAAAATAGGGATAAATCCTTTTTAATAGACAGTGTATAGAAATTCACAAAAATACCAGATACTTCGGTCACTACGTGACCGAAGTATCCGGTATTTTTGTGAATTTCTATGCACTGTCTATTAAAAAGGATTTTATCCCTATTTTGAAGTTTTAATTTAACTGCTATTCTATCATGCCTTTTCCATTTTTTTTCCCCAATAGCATTTAAAAAACCTTTCATTATTTCTTCATTCATCCATATTTTCTTTATTGTATTTCTGTGTGAGCTTTTACCTTTTCATCTGTTTTTGAATCTCTTAAATACTTCAAATAAATCAATAAGGATTCTTTTTATATTGATCATAGTTCATCAATTAAAGTTTTGTCTTTTGGACCAACTGCATTTTATTTCTATTTGTAATATTTGGAATGACTGTTTGCACGGTATGCCGCCTTTGAATTTTTCCGGGATATTCTCAACTACTTTCCGTTACCACAATTACACGACAGCTCAAACATCAGATTGTCCATATGATATCTGTAGAACATCGAGAGCGAGTTTCAGCGTTCGTTATACTGGGCCAAAAATCTGGAATGAAATTCCGGCTAAAATCAGGGAGCATTCTGACAAATGATTATTTCAGGGTTGCTGCAAATCTATTTGAATAGTGTATCGATGTGTTGACAATAACCAAAATGCCAAAACAACAAGAAAACCCCAGCAAAAGAACATCACTACAAAATTAAATGCTAAAATTTATTATTCATCAATCCCAGCATCCAGGCAAAGGATAGTTTTCGAATAACAATGTCCTAAAGGAAAATAGTTCCCAAGGCTTGGATAAATTTCTACTAATTGATCGGTTTTGTAACACCTTTTTCAGATTTAATTGAAGGAAGGCAACGGTTCTCAGAACTGACGTGGTGGACAGAAGAACCTAGAATCTGAATTTTATCCAAGTCAGGGAAATAGTTTGCTGAAGATATGATACCATATTACTGTATGGCTGTCTTTTTCAATTCAATTCAATTCATTTTATTCGAATAAAAATAAAACATAACATCAATAACAATAAAGTTCCTAGAAGAGAACGTGTTCAGGACCAAATATTTTTTTTAAGCGACACTGAAAAACAGAAAGAAGAATAAAACATGGGTAATTAAAGCAAATTGGTTAAGAGTTGAAAGATTAAATTATACTGTCAAGTTTTGTTACAGTATTGTACAGCGTGTGGAAACTTGTGGCTAGCTCAACACTGGAGGGTATTTTGTTCCTTTGAATAATAGATTTGTAAATGCGAGATTACTGGGCAGCACTAGAAACACGTTAGGAATTATAAAAGCTCTATTGGATGAAGGGAGACAGTGGGCCTTAGAATTATTAATATTATTCTAGGTTAGAAGTTGAAAAGGAAGATTGTTGTGGAAATCTGAGTAAGCAAGCCATAAGTTTAATCTTTTTTATGATTTGATCCAGTGGAGCTATACCAAAATCTAAGTACAAATCACTGGTTGAGAAGCCGAAAAACTGCTTTAATGGCATGGTTTTGGGCAAATTTTAATTTTTTAGTGAAAGAGCGATTTGTATTTCCCCAAACTGGTCCGCAATAAGAAAAGCAAGGAAAAATAAAGGAATAATATGGGGTAACTAGAATGCCAGGAGGAAGAAAATAAGTCAAACGGTTAATCATAGCTACTTGTCTCAAAATTATTGCTGTGATGTAAGAAATACGATTAAAGAATGACAAGCATTAGTTAATAAATATACTAAGAAACTTGGCAACCTACACTTGCGGGAGGATGTCGGAGGAGTACTTGAGACCAAGAGCAGGTTGGATTCCGTGTTTGTTGTAGGGGGCTCTAGACAATACTTCTTGACTTTTTTTGCTATTAATGGTCATATTATTCGTAAGGGACCACGCCTGGACTCTGTTCAGAAGGACTTGGGTAGAGGTTATTGCCGATGGTAAATTGGTGCCAGTGATGAAGAAGTTACTGTCATCAGCAAATAGTACAGGATACACTGAAGGGCCCTGGTCCATAACAAGATCATTGATATATATGAGAAATAAAATAGAGCCTAGAACGAAGCCTCGTGGGACCACCCTCCAAACAGGTAAGGGCTGAGAAGATACTCCACCTAGGCTCACACTCTGTACCCTTCCAGATAGATAAGAGCCGAACCAAGAGAGGGGAAAACCATGAATACCTTAACTATTTAATTTACTTATTAAACCGACCGTTTCAAAGGCCTTTGAGAAATCCAAAAATAAACCCAATACAGTTATTTAAGGTCGAGTTGTGATCGTATTAACTTTGTGGCGTCAATAAGAGCATGAGAAGTTGGAAATATCGGCCGACAGCCATATTGATGAGAACAAATCAAGGAAACGCAGTGCTGACTGCTGAACAGAAAGGGAGATAGACGTCTAAAGATAATTCTTTCGAGTACTTTTGATATAACAGGAAGAATTGAGATTGGACGATAATTACCTATCTTAGTTAGATCACCCTTTTTAAGAACTAAAATAACAATGGATGACTTTAGTAAATAAAGGAAAACTCCGTGGGATAAAGATAGGTTGGCAATGTGTTTGATGGGCTCGCAAACGAAAGGAGATATTGTCTTCAGGAGTTTATTACTTAATCCAAGTCGGGTGTAAAACTAACAGGGAAAAAACCAATGATTTGAAGTACCTCATTGCTATCAGTTGGGCAGAGAAACATGGATTTAGAATTGAAGCAAGGGAGTACATCCTGTAAAGAGGAGCGGGAATCAGCATGAGGAATATTAGAAAAATCATTATTAAATGCGCAAGGTGCATGCAAAAAGTCAATTAGTCTGCCATCTGTGTCTTAAGGCGAATAGGTTAGACTTTGATTTTCTATTTTTTGAGAGTATATCATTAATAGTGGACCAGATCTTTTTCAGGTTTCCTTTGCAATTGCGAATTTTTGTATAATAATAATTTTTCTTCGCTTCGCGGGTGAGTTTAGTGTGTAAGTTTTTATAATTTTTATAATTTGATAGGTCAATATCACAACTGGTCTTACAGACTAGCTTATATTATCTGTTTTTACGATACGAAGAGACACTGAGGCAATATGACATCCAGGGGCATATAGAGTTAGTTTTCCGATTAGGTTACGAATAGAAAAAGTTGACTGGATAATCTCACTTAGTCGTTGAGCAAAGCCATTTGTGGCAAAATTTACCCCTTGACAATTTGAAACATCGGACCAGTCAGTGGTTCTTGGGCAATCGGTAAAAAGTGTCAGATTCACCGAGCTCTAATTTCTAGTAGGTGTTGGGATATTTATTCTAGAGCATATAGTTAGTGGTTGCGAAGGTAGTGAAAAGTAAATAGGAAAGTGGTCTGTCAGATCCGAAAATATTATATTTGAGACAGGTCATTTCCCAGGGAAGTAGATACAAAAATGTTGTCAATTAATGTTGAAGTTGATCTCACAGGATCAACCCTACTGGGGAAAAAAAAATTGTGGTTAGAAGACCACTCGCGGTCACTGATTCAAAAAGTGTTAGATTCAATATTTTTACCAACATTGAGGAAGTTACAATTAAAGTCCCCAAGAACTATTGCCTTTTTATGGGGTAGATTAGTAAAATTAGAGAAATCATCAAACAGATTACGAAAACACGAGGGGGTTTATAAAACAAGGAAAGTATATAGGACTTTTGGCCGATAACTATGTTAACAGTTATTGAATAAATAATCTAAACAATATTTTCAGTTATTTAATTTCAATTATATTCACAAACAGATACAAGGTTTGTGTTTCTGACGGATTTTACAGCGATGGGCACTGAACACGTTTAGCGATGGACAAAAATACCAAGAATTCCGAAAGCCTTGTTCTGTATTACCTGATGGGGATGCCGATGGGCAATGAATGTGTTGAGGTAGGTGGCAGGACAAAATTAAAAATCTGATTCAATTTGGGAAAAATATAGAAGTTTAAGAGGGGAAAAGGAAAGAACATTCTTTATTCTACAAATATAACTTAAGTTATTTTCAAATTTGGATATGAGACCATCAGAATAGATACGGAAAGAATAGATACGGAAAGATAAATTGATTGCGCGGTAATAAAATAGTTCTACTCTTTTTATTCCGACTTCATTTAGCAATTAAATCTTTTATGGTAGTTTTATCTACTGCCCAGTGAGACAATTAAAATCATGAATTTAGTTTTAAAGAAGTTTGGAGCCATGTAGTTACAAATAAACTACATCCTTCAAGCCTGGACGTCCCTAGGGGGGTGGGGGGTGGGGGGGGGGGCAGGGGGCTCCAGCCCCCCCCCCTGGCTGAATGACGCTGCCTTATATTTGTATCAATTAAAAAAAATCCACAAAATAAGTTTTTCAAAGAAAAGTAAAGAGCTCAATTAAGCCAAAAATGGGCAGAAATAAAGTCAAATAATCTTCCAAGCGTAAAATTACTACAAATCACTACCAACGAATAAATAAAACCCAAAACGAACAGAAATTAGAATAAATAGCCGAGTCAAACTCAAAACGCGCAAAAATTTGCATTACTAGGGCTGACCACCCCCATCCCTTCTCAAGACCAGAAAATAACTTAGGCTTTACTTAAAAAAAAAAGACCGTGGATTGTCGGTTTATTATACCTATGCTGATATTTATTCCTTAAAGTCTCAGATTTTTTGTATTTATTTAATTAACTAAAAGTTAAAAAATTTAAACGTATTTTGTTTTCAGTTAAGCGCAAATTATTTTCTGGTCTTGAGAAGGTATGGGGTTATCAGCCCCAATAATGTTAATTTTGCCCGTTTTGAGTTTGACTCGGCTATTTATTCTAATTTCTCTTCGTTTTGAGTTTCATGTATTTATTGATAGTGATTTGTGGTAGCTTTACGCTTGGACGATTACTTGACTGTATTTCTGTCCATTTTTGACTTAATTGAGCTCTTTACTTTTCTTTGAAAAACTTGTTTTGTGAAAAAAGTGTTTTTAAACTAATTGTTGTACGTTTTTTTATTGATACAGTAATTTTGATTGAAAAAAAAAAATTTTTTTTCTTTTCGGTTTTCTTCCTATAAGAATCCATAGTTTGGCTTGTTAGGAGAAACTTTTTCAACAATTTTTAATCTAGACACAAATAGTATTTTTTAATTTAATTTTATACCTCCTCAAGTTGACCTGAAAAAATAACACTTAATATCATTCCCAAAAGATTCTGTCTATGCTCTTTGACAACCTGGATACTGCCATCTACAATTTAGTTTAATGCTGACGGGACATAATTTATTCAAGAATTATCGATCGAGTCTAATGGAGGTCAAGGTCAATCGATCTGTTGTTGTTGTTTGGCCACGTGTAATGACATGAGGGGTGATTTACATAATCGATGGGGGAATTATTGATTCACGAAGGGGGAATTATGAAACAATATGGTCATAGAGTCCCTAGGGAGAAAGATTACGTAATCACTAAATGACCTCTTTTTCCAAGGTCGATTTATTTGTTGTTTCTATGTGTAATAACTCCGGGACGAAGGTTGCACATGCGCATTGAATTCTAACGGGAACATTGTTATTGATCTAGGACTCGAGGGGGAAGTGAATTTCCGAGAACTTGATTGCGTAATCGATGGGGTCAATGACCTCTTTTTCCAAGTGTGTCAACAACAACAACAACGACCTTGACATTCGCTGAGAGCGTGCACTTACAACAACAACAACAACATCGACCGTGGAACACCTGTGCTGTCGACCTCAATTCACCTATCGTGAATCAATAATTCCCCTTAGAAACAACAAATTAATTTCCCCTTTCTTGACAGATCAATCAATCAATGACATCATCTGTCAGACTTTAAAAATTTTCGCCTAGAAACATTTCTCCAGGAATAGATCCAAATCATTAATGTCTTTGCCTCGGGAACAACTCTTTTGGTCGAACTCCAAAGGATATTAATAACCAAAGGCCATGGAAACAATTAGGCAAGAAACATCTTAGCGATGAATTGTTTTAGCGCGCGAAAAGGTTTCATATTAATTTGAAATGTGTTAGCACAGAGATGCCAATAACAAAGGAACACGCTGAATTTACGTTTAGGGATTATTTGGGCGAAACCGTTTTAGACAGGTTATGGAACTATTTCGGCGAAACAGATAGAGACATTTTAAAAGAAGATTTTTGAAGAGATTTTGGAAGAGGTTTTGAGTGTGGTCGTTATAATACACAAGTTTCATTTGAACAGTGTTGTGAGGTCCTCTAACCCAACCCCAAAGGGTTCCAATCCTCCTACCCCAACCCCGAAGGAAGCCACCGGTCCCCAAATGTCCCCCAGGCCCCCAACTGTCCCCCCGGACCCTCAAAGGCCCCCGAAGCTCCCAAAGGGCCACCGGCGCCCCCAAAGGCCCACCCAGACCCCCAAAGACCATCCCCGGGCCCCCCAAAGGTCCATCGAGCTCCCAAAGGACCAACGGGGTCCCAAAGGCCCTCCACCGGCCCCCCACTGCCACTCCGGACCCCCAAAGGCCCTCCCCTGGTCCTCAAAGGTCCATCGGGCTCCCAAAGGACCAACGGGGTCCCAAAGGCCCTCCACCGGTCCCCAAATGTCCCCCAGGCCCCCAAAGGCCCCCCCTGTGCCCCAAAGGCCCACCCAGACCCCCAATGGCCATCCCCGGGCCCCCCAAAGGCCCATCGAGCTCCCAAAGGACCAACGGGGTCCCAATGGCCCTCCACCGGTCCCCAAATGTCCTCCAGGCCCCCAAAGGCCCTCCCTGTGCCCCAAAGGCCCTCCCCCGGCCCCCAAAGGTCCCCCGGACCAGAGAAGCGCCACCGGGATAACACATATACATACACATATACACATATATATAAACATACACACATATACAAACATACACACACACACATATACACACACACACACACACACACACACACACACACACACACACACACACACACAAACACACAAACACACAGACACACACACACACAAAAACATACACACACACACACACACACACACACACACACACACACACACACACACACACACACACACACACACACACACACACACACACACACACACACACACACACACACACACACACACACACACACACACAGACACACACACACAGACACACACACACAAACACACACAAAAACACAAAGAGACACACACAAACACACACAGACACACACACACACACACACACACACACACACACACAGACAGACACACACAAACACATAATCAAATATACAAACAGACATAAAAACAGACACAAAGAAATACACACACACATACACACACACACATATACATACACACACATACACACATACACACACACATACACACACACATACACGTGTGTAAGTTTGTGTGTGTGTGTGTGTGTGTGTGTGTGTGTGTGTGTGTCTCTCTCGTGCTCGTCGTCGTCTCTCGTCTCGTCGTGTCGTCGTCTCTCTGTGTGTGTGTGCTCGTGTGTGTGTGTGTGTGTGTGTGTGTGTGTGTGTGTGTGTGTGTGTGTGTGTGTGTGTGTGTGTGTGTGTGTGTGTTATCCCGGTGGCGCTTCTCTGGTCCGGGGGACCTTTGGGGGCCGGGGGAGGGCCTTTGGGGCACAGGGAGGGCCTTTGGGCTCAGGGAGGGCCTTTGGGGGCCTGGGGGACATTTGGGGGCCGGTGGAGGGCCATTGGGACCCCGTTGGTCCTTTGGGAGCTCGATGAGCCTTTGGAGGGCCCGGGGATGGCCATTGGGGGTCTGGGTGGGCCTTTGGGGGCGCCGGTGGCCCTTTGGGAGCTTGGGGGGCCTTTGAGGGTCCGGGGGGACAGTTGGGGGCCGGGGGGACATTTGGGGACCGGTGGCTTCCTTCGGGGTTGGGGTAGGAGGATTGGAACCCTTTGGGGTTGGGTTAGAGGACCTCACAACACTGTTCAAATGAAACTTGTGTATTATAACGACCACACTCAAAACCTCTTCCAAAATCTCTTCAAAAATCTTCTTTTATAATATCTCTATCTGTTTCGCCGAAATAGTTCCATAACCTGTCTAAAACGGTTTCACCCTAATAATCCCTAAACGTAAATTCAGCGTGTTCCTTTGTTATTGGCATCTCTGTGCTAACGCATTTCAAATTAATATGAAACCTTTTCGCGCGCTAAAACAATTCATCGCTAAGATGTTTCTTGCCTAATTGTTTTCATGGCCTTTGGTTATTAATATCCTTTGGAGTTCGACCAAAAGAGTTGTTCCCGAGGCAAAGACATTAATGATTTGGATCTATTCCTGGAGAAATGTTTCTAGGCGAAAATTTTTAAAGTCTGACAGATGATGTCATTGATTGATTGATCTGTCAAGCAAGGGGAAATTAATTTGTTGTTTCTAAGGGGAATTATTGATTCACGATAGGTGAATTGAGTTCGACAGCACAGGTGTTCCACGGTCGATGTTGTTGTTGTTGTAAGTGCACGCTCTCAGCGAATGTCAAGGTCGTTCTTGTTGTTGTTGACACACTTGGAAAAAGAGGTCATTGACCCCATCGATTACGCAATCAAGTTCTCGGAAATTCACTTCTCCTTTGAGTCCTAGATCAATAATAATGGCCCCGTTAGAATTCAATGCGCATGTGCAACCGTCGTCCCGGAGTTATTGAACATAAAAACAACAACTAAATCGATCGCGGAAAAAGATGTCATTGAGCGATTACACAATCTTTCTCCCTAGGGACTCTATGACCATATTGTTTCATAATTCCCCACGCCCGTGAATCAATAATCCCACCATCGATTATGTAAATCACCCCTCATGTCATTACACGTGGCCAAACAACAACAACAGATCGATTGACCTTGACTCCCATTAGACTCGATCGATAATCCTTGAATAAATTATGTCCCGTCAGCATTAAACTAAATTGTAGATGGCAGCACGGTGTTCGTACGGGGGTTATAGGGTCACTTCTACTGATACAATTAAACTCTATTTAGTTATTCAAATTGTAAGACCAGAAGTAATAATAGTAGTAGTGCCGAAAGTTTCAACTCAATAACCCCAGTCGTTCTCGATATATTGCTAAACATCTTATTGGCAACCGCAAACACAATGCCTTTTTATTTTGTTTTAAAGTAGCGTTTATTTATATAGCATAATGGGCTAATTGCATAATTGGGAGGGGGGTGGACATGCCCAATATCCCTAAGGACATAGTTGCTGGACCGTTCTACTACGCTGAACAAAATAGTTGTCTCAAAATTTTGACTGGATGTGTTTGGGAAATAAATCGGCTTGAGAGACGGGCTGATTGCTCTCATCTCTTTTCACTCTAAGAAAGGACAGTTGAACTTTTCATTTTGAATCAAATTAGCTTCTTTAAATTTTTCAATGATATTTCTAGCTATTAATAGAGTGGTGCTTCCATGATATTCAGGTTCAGGTTCTTTTATTTACAAACTAAATACAACTACATCATGGGTATGCTTGGCTGAGAGTCTAGCACGTATTACCAGGCAACCAATAACAAATAAAAACAACAAAAACATAATATATAACTGTATTTATAGATAATCACACTCTTTTGTAAATAAATAAAAAAAAGAAAAATGTATGACTTACCAAGCATCACCCCAAGCCAGCAGCCAAATGGAGAAAAACTAAAACAAAACACCAAAAATAGTGAAATGAAGCCGTGGGGAAACCCTGCCATGAGAATGAGCCAGCGGGAAGACCATAACTGAATTAAAAAAAAAATAAATAAAAAAAAAAGATCAAAGGGTTAGTAAAAGAGTTATTAAATGCCCCCACAGCGTACCAACAGAAAGACCAATATTAAGACTTGACCCATGCACATTCCAAAGTTTGGTTATGTAGTGCCTGAGTGAGAACCCCGATCTCTCAGTGCACGCTCGTGGTTCAACATACTTAGAAGATCCCCTCGTTCCATAATCATGCTCACGTTGGTTAAATAGATCCATAGCATAAAAAATTTTATGGTAGAATTTTAGCAAAATACTTAACACAAAATATCAAACATTGAAAAGATAATAAAAATTCCACTGGTAATATATTAAGGAAAGAATATATACTTTTAATTGGCGATTTTGATGGTAGGGATATTGGGGAGGGGATGAAAGTTTTCAGGATATGCAGTACTTTATTTTGCTGCCTTTGAATTGGTTTTATATTAGTTTTAAATATACATCCCCTGAAAAATCAGGGGACAATAATTCAGAAAAGAATGGACGAGGGTAAAATATACCGATCTCATTGCATGAAAAGGTAGAATAAATTTCAAATCCTGCAATAGTCCAACATTCCTTCCAACTTCATCCGCAATTTAACAATCTGTTCTTTCCAACTCATATTCTGATCAACTAGCACTCCTAAGCATCTCATAGTAGATACACGCTCTAAATAAGTAGATTCATCAATGGGTAGTCTACTAAGTTCAGGTAATGCATGGTCAGTACGAGAGAAAATCATGAACTTGGTTTTTGACATATTAACAGGTCATTTATTTGCACTGAACCAAGTTTCTATCCTCTCGAAAGCTGCCAACATATTCTTCTTAAGCGACATTTCATCAGCACCGCACACTGTGCAGGTCGTATTGTCAGCGAATAGGACATTTAGCCCGAGATCTTCCAGCTTCCTGTTGATGTCGTTAACATGAATAAGAAAGAGTAGAGGTCCAAGTATGGACCCTTGAGGAACGCCGACTTGACCAGTAATACCAAGTAGTGAAGAGGTAGCATTTCCACCATCCACAAACTGACTGCGCCCAGTTAAATATGATTCAATCAGAAAATTTGCAGGTCCGCGTATACCATAATTTTCTATTTTACGAAGCAAAATTGCATGACAAATAGTATCGAACGTTTTTTTATATCTAAAATATTGTAGCCGGAATTTCTTTTTTATCCAAAGTGTCGTGTATAAACTGTGTGAGTGTCAGAATCGTATGTTCAGAGCTGTGACCCTTCCTAAACCCAAACTGAAGGTCATTAAAACATCCCCTCTTATCAAAAAACTTCACTATGTGGTTGTAAAGACATCTTTCAATTGCTTTTGCGAATAAAGATAGGATCGAGATTGGCCTGTAGTTTGTTGGATCTTTCAGCTCATCACCCTTATTCAGGGCTAAAACACGTGCAGACTTAAAGCAAGTTGGGAAACGTCCACTTGAAAAACATAAGTTGATAAGATGAACCAAAAATTCTGTAACATCAGGTATTATAGGTTTTAATAAGCTTGTCGACGAGCCATCCATACCTTCCGACGACCCATTCTTTAGTTGGTATATAACTTGCAGTAATTCCTCTGCTGACACCGGCGTTAGGAAAAGAGAGCAATCCGATGGAGGCGGCATGTAAGTAGAATATGCTGAATCGGGTAAACTTTGAGTTGGTGCCTCAAGTGATGTTAGGTGACCAATATTTGCGAAGTGCTCATTTAGGACACCACCAACATTTTGCTTTCCTTTAGCAATTATCTTGTCTTTTGGTGATAATATCTCTTCTGGAAGATTTTTCATTTTCTTTTTCCCAAGGCATTCATTAATAATCAACCAAGTCTTTTTGGGGACCCCTCAGCATTTTGAAATTCATGAAGATAGTATGACTGCTTCGCTTGTCAAGTAGCTTTGTCAGACAATTTCTGTACTGCTGAAATTTGGCCTGATTTTCATGTGTAGGATTTGCCATGAATTTCCTGAAGAGGTTATTTTCGGTATGGATAGAGGACAGAACAGCAGCTGTAATCCATGGTTTCTTTAGTTTAATATAACGCCTAGCTTGCCGGCATGATAAAGGACATGCTTTATTAGGTACTATTTCGAACTGGTTGATGAAGTACTCAGTAGCTTTGTTCACGTCGTCACATTTTAAGCAGGGAGACCGGTCTACTTGGGACAGTAAACTTTTCAGTTTATCAATCGAAGCAGCGTCCAGTCTTCTTGACCTCAAAGAAAGGGATTTAGGGGAGGGACCCGTTTGAAAGTCGCACAGGATCATAAAATGGTCAGAAGTATCTTCAACGATAGCGTTACAACCCAGTGTATCGAGATTTGTTAAAATATTGTCAATTAACAACGCTGACGACTCCGTGATTCTCTTCGGGATCCGGCATGTTCGAGGCAAACCCGCGGACATACAAATCGTTACAAAGTCAACGACAACATTATTCGAAAGCATTGAACTCACATCCCTGTGCACATTACTAATATCAATATTAAAATCATCCAACATCATTAATTTACACTTTCTTTGGGTCATCAGGGAGCTAAGTTCATCGAGTTTCTCTACAAATTGTTTAGCAGCCGAACTCGGCGGCCTATTTAGGGCGTAACTTAACACTTTTGAAGAACTTAGATCTAGCTCAATAGCAAAAAATTAAAATGACATTTCTTCATAAAGGTAATCATAATCATTCACTTCTTTTACAGGTATACTATCATTTACAAAAAAAGCCAATTCTCCTCTCTGTCTACGTATTCTATTTTTAAACAACGACTTATACCCATTTATATGAGCTAGCTCAGAAGATTACTCATTTAAAAATGTTTCACATGCACCAAAAACATCAATCTTATGGTCGGGAAGCAATAGTGAAATGACATAGCATTCGCACGGGATTCTGACTAATGGATAGTTCTTCTGGGCTTGTTACGTTTTGACGGGCATTTTGGGGCTGAAAACCCTCTTTCTAGCTAATTTATCTATTATGGGATGCCTCCCCGTGGTAGTATAATATTTGTAGGCATGAATATATAATGAGTCGGAGGTAATAGGCTTGAGATTGTCTGTGCAGGATTTCGAATCTTTTTGACAGAAGAGCATCGGCAAGTGTTGAAAACCATCTTTTGACCAAGATGAGCCCAGGATTGCACAAAGCCTCCATTCATGGAGGTCCCAGGGACTTCTTGCTGTCCGGTTCTAAGCCTGCTTAAGCACTTCGGTATAGACTTGAGAAGATATGTGATCCCCGTCCTGCACTGGTATTCGGGATCATTGCTTTTTCTGAGGCAAAAATAATTTAAATCATTTAAAGAACATGAAAATTGGGACTTGGAATGTTGCGACGTTAAAAAATGATAATCGTATCGACTTTTTGACTGACGGATTCAGACGATTCGAACTAGATTTATTAAGAGTTTCAGGGGTAGGAAGTATGAAATCAGGTGATATAGAGTTTGTTTACTCAGGCAGGAAGGATGGGGTACATAGACAGGGAGTAGGGCTCATGATGAATAAGGAAGCTGCTAAGTCTTGTTTAGTCTGGGAAGGTATTAATAATAGAATACTCATTGCTCATTTTATGACTAAAAAGTTCAGAGTATCAGTTATAGTAGTATATGCCCCTGTAGTACCGACTGACGGAGATACTAGTGACTCAGATGAATTTTACTTACAGTTACAGTATCAAATAGACAGGGTCCCAGGTAGAAATATAATGTTTTTACTGGGAGATTTTAACGTCCAGGTTGGTAGAAACAGGGATAGATAGTACCTAGGTAGCCTAGGTAATTTTGGTGTAGGAAAAGAAAACAGTAATGGATACAGACTTTTGCAATTTTGCAGGTGTAACAATATAGTTATAACCAATGCGGTGTTTGGTCATAAAATGGCTCATAAGTTAACATGGTATTCATGTGATGGTAAGACAGCAAACCTTATTGAATATGTTATTGTAAACCAAAGACTGGCAGGATCAATACAAGATACTAGGGTATGTAGGAGTGCCGTTATTGATGTTAAAAGTAAAGATCACCATCTAGAAGTGTCTAGGGTTAAGTTAAAGCTGAAATATCGGAAGGGTAACTACCTTTTGGGAAGATATGATGTTGGTAGATTCCAGGATAAGAATTTGAGAGAAACTTTCCAGGAACAGTTGAATACTAAACTTCAGAGTTTAAATTTTGATAATGTGGAAGATCGTTGGAATAATTTTTGAAGTTGCTGAAGGTGTCTTAGGGAAGAAAGCTAGAACTGCAGCTAAGAATATTAGTGAAAAAGCTTTGTGTTTGATAGAAAGGAGAAAGTACTTGTACAAGAATTACCTTAGTGATAGATCAAATGAAAACAAAAGGAATTTAAAGGAAGTGAAGAAAGCATTAAAATATGAACTAAGAAGGTGTGAAGTGGAGGCCATGGATAAAATTGCCGAGGATCTGAAGATGCAGCTAGACGGCATAATATTAAAATATTGTTCTGGCATGTTAACAAATTGAGAGGGATTAGTCAATGTAGGCTTGACGCAGTTAAGGATAGGAACGGGGCCACAATTAGCGATAAGGAAAAGACTGAAGAGAGATGTGCCGAATATTTTGAGAATTTGCTTACCCGAGATAGAGTTGAAGGAAGAGATATAGAGGAAATGAAAAAGTTTACGATACATTGGAGGTGAAGGAAGATTTGTTTTGTGAGGAGGAATTAGCGACAGTACTAAAAGGACTAAAAAATAATAAGGCTCCAGGTGCTGATAGGGTGGTAAATGAGTTTCTTAGATATGGTGGCTCTGAGGTTAGAAATAAGCTACTGAAGATTATGAATATGATTTTTGAAAAAGGGGAAGTACCTAAAGATTTTAAGAAAACCTTAATTAAGCCATTTTATAAGAAAGGTGATAAAAGTGAGTGTGGTAATTATCGAGGGATTAGTCTGGTCTCTGTAAGTAGCAAATTACTTAGTAATATGATACTTTTTAGACTGATAGATGCCGTGGACACAGTTTTAAGAGAAGAACAGTGTGGTTTCAGAACAGGTAGAGGATGTGTTGACCAAATTTTCACTCTTAGGTTAATAATTCAGAAGTGCCTGAGTTTTCAAACACCTTTGGTCCTCAGTTTTATAGATTATGAACAAGCGTTCGATTCTTTTGATAGAAGAGCTTTAGTAAAGGTATCCTTGTATGGCATCCCAAACAAATACATTAAAGTGATTAGTGCTATGTACGAGAATAACACTGCTACGGTTAAGGTAGGAAATGAGGTTAGCAGCTGGTTTTGTGTTGAATCAGGAGTTAAGCAGGGTTGTGTTCTATCCCCCTTCATATGGATTATTTTGATGGACTTTATCTTAAGAAGCACAGGAAAGGCAATTGGAGATCACAGAAACAAATGGGGAGGAAAAAGTCTCCTGGACTTAGATTATGCTGATGATTTAAGCATCCTATATGAAAAATGAATGAAGTTTCAGAGGTTTTGCGAGTTCAGGGTGCTAGAATAGGTTTGAAAATTAATGTTAAAAAGACTAAGTCACTAAGGCTAGGAATAAGTTAAGATGAAAAGGTGTAGTTGGGTAATGAAAAGATTGATCAGGTGGACAGATTCACTTACCTTGGTAGTATTATTAGTAAAGATGGTTGGAGCAGTGAAGATGTCAAAAGTAGAATAGCCAAGGCTCAGGGTGTTTTTTCACAGTTAAAAAAAGTTTGGAAGAATAGGAAGATAAATCTGCAAACCAAGATTAGAATATTAAAAGCTACAGTGATGAAAGTGGTCAAATATGGCTCTGAAGCATGGGAACTCCGAAAAGTGCATGAAGATTTGCTAGATGTTTTCCAGAGAAATTGCTTAAGGATTGTTATGGGTACCCGGCTGACTGACCGTATTTCAAACTTTAGGCTATACGAAAAATGTGGTTCAATACCGCTCTCTAGGGCTATAATGAAAGACAAGTTGAGGTGGCTAGGGCATGTTGTGCGGATGAAGGATAACAGATTGCCGAAGATTGTACTTTTCGGCCAACCGTCTAGGGCTAAACGGAAAGCAGGTCTTCCTCGTCTGGGGGGAGGACGTCATAAAGAAAAATTTAAAGGAAATGGGAACTTCATGGGCGGGCGTGAAGAGGGAGGCTTTGAATAGATTGGGATAGAAGAAGAGCGTGCGTAGCTGTGTTGGCCTCGGTCGGCTTGGTGCTGCGGTGAGTTGTTAGTAGTAGTGGTAGTATAAGTGTTTTCATCCTCTCTATCAATGCATGAAAGTATCTGTGATAAATTCAAGGGTCTCCCCTCCAACTCACTCAAGCTGTCACGAGTTCCACCACAGCCACCACCATTCAAATTAGAAAATAATTACTCTCCCGTATTCTCCACTTGGCGGTGGGCCGGGATGACGCAGTGGAAAAAAGTCAAACCTTTTTGAAGTTTCAAACCCTGACAGTGCGGCAGTAGGTTCTTGTAGAATTTCTGCAACAAAAGATATACGGCAAGAAAACTGAACCAATTTTAATGAATTTAGGCCTAGGAGCTCAGAGATAGATGAACAGGGATTTGGAAATAAGCAAAAAATACGGAAAAAAAGCATATAGGAACGAAAAGAGAAAAAAGAAAGGAAACAAAATAAAGAAGGACACAGACAACGAGATAAATACACTTCTTTTTGAGTAGGACACTTTACTTATCGATCTTCACATTCCTAAACAGCATAGACTGTATAATGAATCAAAAAACATAATCAGTCTGACAAATGATTATATGAATACGAATTCTCATACCGCTTCCTGTAAGTTTGCATACATTGCCCAATAGCATTTGCAAGTCCAAATTATTCGCACAAAAAACAAGAACAGGCGATACTCCAGCTTGTTTGCTGTTTCTAACTGTAATGGGGCTAACACTCTTTATACGGTACACTTTTTTAAGAGGAATATCTTTTTCAATCTCTAATTTTTCTTCGAATAGAATCTCTATATTTTCGCTGAGAGATTGGCCTGATTTCTCTTTTAGCAGGCCATGAATAATTAAATTCAGCTGACGATATTTAACTTCTAGTTCAAGCAACCTTTTTTCGACTATCACACGCTCAGCTTGATGGCTTGCGATAGAAGATCGTAGTTCAACTATTTCAGCATCTTTATCGGCTAAGCTTTGCCTAAGTGACTGTATGTCGGACATAACTGTATCGAGCTTGGAAGACACTCCAGCCTGGTGCGTTCTGATCGAAGATTCATCATTAGAAATTGAGATCAGGCGCTTCAAGTCCTTAATTACTTTTTCAAACGATGATTGGGTTACTGCCATTGTTGAGTAATTTTGCTATAATAGCTGCTCAGGAGTAAATCTAGCTTAGAAAAACATGAGACGAAGACTTACACGCAAGGGGGCAATATTAACCCCCCCCCCCTTTCCAAAAAAAATGCAGCTGCAATTTAACTTCAATTGGCAATATTCCTTAAGCTTGTAGTCAGCACGCCAGCAAATATGCATTATTGCTTATATGACTTTTTGAAAACCTTCATGCATACAGTTTTTTCGTTTAGTTGGAACTCTCCCTAAACCCTTCCTAAAAGCTTCACCTTAATAGTCATAGCGTCATTAGTTACAGTAACTGTAGTGGTAGTATTAAAAGTATACACAAAGTGCCATCTGGCTAGTTCAAAATCCCCGACGACTTACTTTTAAAGGTCTAACTTAATAATATAATTTGAAAGTCCACGTGCTCATAGTTTGTTTTGATTTAGTTCAGCGTCCGCCTTGAATATTTCTTTTATTTGATTACTGATTACATTGTTATATTCTCTTTGGACTATTGGTAACAGAATGGCTATCTAACAATTTCGATCGAATTTTTTGGGCAAAAGACGATATCAGAGAGAGGGGGGATTATTTTCTCTCCATCACGCTTGACTCTTAAAATGGAACTAAAACTATACATTTCCAATCAAATGAGCCTCTTCTAAAGTTCATAAGACCACCCCTTCATAAGAACTTTACATGCCCCCGAGGCATAAGTTACAACCCTTACCTCCATACTCTGGGGGATTGTGTCAACCCCAAAGACCGTGTTATGAGATCTTTGGAAGATTTTTGAACAAATGGCTATCTCAAAGTTTCCAAAGTCTCAAAGTTTCAAAACTTGTATTTTTTTTTTTATTTAATTTCTGAACGTTTTTGAATTAATGCAGCTTTGATTTTGGCTCACCGTACATGAATAATTAAAACGAAATTTGCATATTAATTTTACTTTTTTTGGCTAAATTGGCTAAATGGTTCTCGAAATTTTGTTCTGACGTAACTTACGAATTAACTTACGTAACGAACTTCTATTTTCATATGTTTTTAATACGTATATTAGGAAGTTCGCCCCCCCCCCCTAGTCAATACCTCACTCTTTACACTAAAGTTCAAATTTTGTTCGAATCACAAATCCCTGTATCACAAAGGCCGGTTAATTAGAATAGATAGTTTCTTTTGAAAGTATTAAAAACAACTTTAGCCTAAAGAGCGAGGTATTGACTAGGGGGCGAACCACCTCATATATGTAATAATTTTTGCTCGTCTTAAGTTTTAATGGTGCTCCTTACTTTCAGTTGAAAAAACTAGTCTTTTTTATTTAATTTCTGATCGTTTTTTAAATAATGCTGGGAAATCCGGCAACCCATGCATAGAAATGTCCCTCCCCCCAAGGAAACATCCTCTATGGAAAGATCCTCCTCCATAACACCATCCTCTGACAATCTCCCCCCCTTCCCCCTCCGCCATAAAAAATCCCTCCTGAGTCGTCTGTACACATCCCATCCCCTGGGAACTGTAGGGCATTAAGTTATCCTAAAAGACATATTTACAAGATTTTTGACTATGCTGATCAAAATGACTATCTCAAAATTTTGATTGGGTGACTTCGGGAGAAAATGACCGTGGGAGGGGACCAAGCTGCTCTCCAATATTTTTGGTCACTCAGAAAGGACACTAGACCTTTTAATTTATGTTCGAATGAGCCCTCTCACAGTATTCTAGGACTACTGGATCGATACGATCACCCCTGGGGAAAAAAAAAAACAAAAAAAAAACAAACAAATAAACACGCATCCGTGATCTTTCTTCTGGCAAAAAATACAAAATTCCACATTTTTGGAGATAGGAGCTTAAAACTTCTATAATAAGGTTTTCTGATACGCTGAATATGATGGTGCGATTGTCATTAAAGTTCTATGACTTTTAGGGGGTTGTCTCCCCCTTTTTCAAAAATAAGGCACATTTTCTCAGGCGCGTAACTTTTGATGAGTAAGATTAAACTTTATGAGACTTATGTTTGAAACGAGCATAAAAATCAAATTCTTTTGATTATCTATTGGTATCAAAACTCCATTTTTTAGAGTGTTGGTTACTATTGAGCCGGGTCGCTCCTTTTTTACAGTTCGTTACCACAAACTGTTTGATTAGTTAAATCATTTCTAATTAAATTTGTATATAAATATTCCCCCGAAAATTCCCCCCAATACTTATTTAAAGAAGTATTACTATTTATTTTGATTTTAATTTCAATTGCCTCTCGAACAACCTGTTTTATGCCTAAATCATTGATAATAAGGGAAGTTTCTTCAAAAAACATTTTATGGCTAGGATTATCATAGATATGACTACTTAAAGCAGAATAAAAAGAAATAAATGTATTATTAGAATTTAAAGCTTTAGCTACGTCGTCTTCGTAGAGTTGTAGGCGTTTTTCTAAATTTTGATGGGTTCTACCAACATACAAGTTGCCACAGTCACATGGTATTTGATAAACTTCTGATTACCAATCAAATGAGCCCCGTCCGAGGTTTATACGACGACCCTTTCTATTAAAACCTTATATCTCCACAGGGCATAACTTATAACCCTTGCCCTGAGGGTTGTGGGGGGTGTCATCCTCAGAGTCATAATTTCCAGGCCTTTAAACTACGCTGAACAAAAAGGCTATCTCAAAAATTTTGATTGGATGTTTTTGGGGAAATGATTGGTGTAGGGAGGGGAGGGGATTCTGGTTGACCTCCAATCCCTTTTGACTGTTAAAATGGCCAGTAGAACTTCTGATTACCAATCAAATGAGCCTCCTCCGAGGTTTATACGACCACCCTTTCTATAAAAAAATAAAACAAAAAGGAGATTTTTTTCTAGCTGTTTTCCACAAATACTGTACTTAAAAGATAAGATAAGTTTTATTCTTCATTATATACACATACAATATTACATGTTATTATTCCCCTAAAGGCTCATTGGCCTGTACAAAGGGGGAAGACATATGAAATGCTTACACAAAGAGGAAAAATAAAATAAAATTTAAAATAATCACTTATGCATATACGAAGGAGAAGAAAAGAAAATATAGATAAAATTAAAACTATAGAAACATAAATAAATAAACTAAATTAATTAATTAGATTAAATAGACTAAAAAAAAATAACATCCACGGAGCAAAAGAATTTTTAACAATTTTTTTAAACAAACCGAATGAGTGGCACCCTCGAGCTGATTTAGCCATTTTATTCCATACAATATGACACGCCATTAGAGGATTAAAATCTGACCTTATGCAAGGAGTAAATGGAACTTGAACATGATTTGTCATATTACGAAGATTATAATTATTTTGATCAGAGGTAAAAGATAGCGGAACACATAGGGGCTGGGGGAGGCCACCCTGAAGCTGAGCAAAAGTAAAACATGCACCTGAAAGAATGTATAGTGACACAAGATCAAGCAATCGTATAACTAATTAACAATTGGTTTCTTGTGTGAGGTTTCTAGCTTTATTGTACACCATAGAAAGTGGTTTTAAAAGTGAAGGAAAATTTGTCACCCACACAATTAGACAGTTAGAAACGTCAGATTGGATGAAGCATTGAAAAAGGCTTTTCGAAATCAATCCTTGAAAAGTATGTTTAAGTTCCCTTAAAATACTGAGACTCCTGCATATCCTCATTTTAATAAAATCAATATGACGTTTAAAAGATGGGTTTTCATCAACAAGAATGCCCAAAAAACGAACATACCGGTCTTTAGATCTATGAATTATTCCATTTGGTTGGTGAATTTCTGATAACTGGGGATAAACCTGAGAAACCCGCGAAAAAATAATAAAAACTGGACTTAAAAAAATTTAGAGTAAGATAATTAGCATCAGTAGAGGAGGGGGTGCTACTCCCACGAGTACACCATATATGGGCATAGAACCACGTGGTTTATGGATTTTGTCAGTGAGAATTTGAAAACAGGATCTTTCTCAAATTTTTGTATTTTTTTGTGGATTTTGTCAGTGAGAATTTGAAAAACAGGGGCTTTCTCACATTTTTGTATGGTTTTATGGTTTTTGTAAGTGAGAATTTGAAAAAACATGAACTTTCTCACATTTTTGTATGTTTTTATGGTTTTTGTCAGTGAGAATTTTAAAAAAAAGTAACTTTCTCAAATTTTTGTATGTTTTTATGGTTTTTTTCAGTGATAATTTGAAAAAACAGTAAATTTCTCACTGAGAAAACCATAAACCACGTGGTGCTGTCACGAGTCAGAACACCTGTGCTGTAGACCTCAATTCACCTATCTTGAATCAATAATTCCCCTTAGAAACAACAAATTAATTTCCCTTTCTTGACAGATCAATCAATCAATGACACCATCTATCAGACTTTAAAAATTTCCGCCTAGAAACATTTCTCCAGGAATAGATCCAAGTCATTAATGTCTTTGTCTCGGAAACAACTCTTTTGGTCGAACTCCAAAAGATATTAATAACCAAAGGCCATGGAAACAATTAGGCAAGAAAACATCTTAGCGATGAATTGTTTTAGCGCGCGAGAAGGTTTCCTATTAATTTGAAATGCGTTAGCACAGAGATGCCAATAACAAAGGAACACGCTGAATTTACGTTTAGGGATAATTTGGGCGAAACCGTTTTAGACAGGTTATGGAACTATTTCGGCGAAACAGTTAGAGACATTTTAAAAGAAGATTTTTGAAGAGAATTTGAGTGTGGTCGTTATAATACACAAGCTTCATTTGAACAGTGTTGTGAGGTCCTCTAACCCAACCCCAAAGGGTTCCAATCCTCCTACCCCAACCCCGATGGAAGCCCCCGGTCCTCAAAGCCCCCCAAGCTCCCAAAGGGACACCGGCGCCCCCAAAGGCCCACCCAGGCCCCCCACTGGCCCCCCGGACCCTCAAAGGCCCTCCCTGTGCCCCAAAGGTCCTCCTCCGGTCTCCAAAGGCCCATCAAGCTCCCAAAGGACCAATGGGGTCCCAAAGGCCCTCTACCGGTCCCCAAATGTCCCCCAGGCATCCAAAGACCCTCCCTGTGCCCCAAGGGCCCTCCCTGTGCCTCAAAGGCCCTCCACTGGTCCTCAAAGCCCCCCAAGCTCCCCAAAGGGCCACCGGCACCCCCAAAGGCCCACCCAGACCCCCAAAAGCCATCCTCAGGCCCCAAATGTCCCCCAGACCCCCAACTGTCCCCCCGGACCCCCAAAGGCCCTCCCTGTGCCCCAAAGGCCCTCCCCCGGGCCCCAAAGGGCCCCCGGGCTCCCAAAGGACCAACGGGGTCCCAAAGTCCCACCACTAGTCCCCAAATGTCCCCCAGGCATCCAAAGGCCCACCCAGTACCCCAAGGGACCACCATGTGACACCAACGTCCTCATCCGCTCACCAAAGGCCCATCGAGATCCCACAGGACCAACGGGGGCCCCAAGGCCCGCAACCGGTCCCCAAAGGCCCATCGAGCTCCCAAAGGACCAACGGGGTCCCAAAGGCCCTCTACCGGTCCCCAAAAGTCCCCCAGGCACCCAAAGGCCCTCCACCGGCTCCCAACTACCCCCCAAGCTCCCAAAGGATCACCAGCGCCCCCAAAAGCCCACCCAGACCCCCAACGGCCATCCCCAGGCCCCACAAAGGAATTATTTACTGACCTTCAGTTTTTGTGATTTGAAAAGTTATGCTTTTGTTTTCTAAAATCATCGCCTAAAATGCCTCAAACTGTTTCACCCAAAGAGACACATACACAGAGACACACACACAGAGACACAAACAGAGACAAACACACAGAGACACACACACAGAGACACACGCACAGAGACACACACACAGAGACACACACACAGAGACACACACACACAGAGACACACACACAGAGACACACACAGGTTATGGTTTACAAGGTACATTTTCTTAATTTTTCAAAGTTCATTTGAATTTCTTTCATTTGAAATGCAAGAGTTGGAATATTTCAGAAGTGTTTGGTTGTGGTTTACCTTGTCACAGTCAAATTTTCTTGATTTTTCAAAGTTCATTTTGAATTTCTTTCGTTGAAATGCAATAGTTGGAATATTTCAGTAGTGTTTGGTCGTGGTTTAACTTGTCACAGTTACATTTTCTTGATTTTTCATTGGTGATTTTGATTTTCTTTCATTGAAATGCAAGAGTTGGACTATTTCAGTAGTGTTTTGTTGTGGTTTACCTTGTCACAGTTACATTCTCATGATTTTTCAAAGAACATTTTGAATTTCTTTCGTTGAAATGAAAGAGTTGGACTATTTCAGTAGTGTTTGGTTTTGGTTTACGTTGTCACAGTTACATTTTAATGATTTTTCAAAGTTGATTTTGTATTTCTTTCTTTGAAATGCAAGAGTTGGAATATTTCAGTAGTGTTTGGTTATGGTTTACATTGTCACAGTTACATTTTCTTGATTTTTCAAAGTTCATTTCGAATTTCTTTCGTTGAAATGCAAGAGTTGGACTATTTCAGTGGTGTTTTGTTATGGTTTAACTTATCACAGTTACATTTTCTTGATTTTTCAATGATCATTTTGAATTTCTTTCGTTTAAAAGCAAGAGTTGGAATATTTCAGTAGTGTTTGCTTATGGTTTACCTTGTCACAGTTGCATTTTCTTGATTTTTCAAATTTCATTTGAATTTCTTTCATTGAAATGAAAGAGTTGGAATATTTCAGTAGTGTTTTGTTTTGGTTTACCTTCTCACAGTTACATTTTCTAGATTTTTAAAAGTTAATTTCGAATTTCTTTCATTGAAATGCAAGAGTTGGAATATTTCAGTGGTGTTTGGTTATGGTTTACCTTCTCACAGTTACATTTTCTTGATTTTCAAATTCATTTTGAATTTCTTTCGTTGAAATGCAAGAGTTGGAATATTTCACTAGTGTTTGGTTCTGGTTTACCTTGCCACATTTACACACATGTATACACATATGTACACACACACACACATATACACTCATACACATACAAACACACACATACACACACACACACACACATACACACACACACACATACACATACACACATACATACACACACACACACACACACACATACACACACACACACACAAACACACACACACACACACGTTCGGTGAAGGTAGGTGAGGTTAGCCCATGTACGCTTCACTTAGGTTAGCTTAGGTTAGGTGAGAGACAGGCAAAAAGATAGGTGTATGATTAGGTTAGGTTAGGTTAGATTAAGTTAGGTTAGGTTAAGTTAGGTTAGGATAGGTTAGCCTACGTACGCGCACATATAGGTTAAGTTAGGTTGGATTAAGTTAGGTTAGGTTAAGTTAGGTTAGGTTAGATTAAGTTAGGTTAGGTTAAGTTAGGATAGGTTAGATTAAGTTAGGTTAGGCTAAGTTAGGTTAGGCTAGGTTAGCCTACGTACGCGCGCGTACGTAGGCTAACCTAACCTAACTTAACCTAACGTGTGTGTGTGTATGTGTGTGTGTGTATGTGTGTGTGTGTATGTATGTGTGTGTGTGTATGTGTGTGTGTATGTGTGTGTGTATGTGTGTGTGTGTGTGTATGTGTTTTTATGTGTCTGCGTGTATGTGTGTGTGTGTGTGTAAATATTTGTATAAATCTGTGTAAATGGGTCAATCTAAACCATAACCAAACACTAGTGAAATATTCCAACTCTTGCATTTCCACGAAAGAAATTCAAAATGAATTTGAAAATCAAGAAAATGTAACTGTGATAAGGTAAACCATAACCAAACACCACTGAAATATTCCAACTCTTGCATTTCAACGAAATAAATTCGAAATGAACTTTGAAAAATCAAGAAAATGTAACTGTGAGAAGTTAAACCATAACCAAACACTACTGAAATATTCCAACTTTTGCTTTTCAACTAAATAAATTCAAATGAATTTTGAAAAATAAAGAAAATGCAACTGTGACAAGGTAAACCATAACCAAACACTACTGAAATATTCCAACTCTTTCTTTTCAAAGAAAGAAATTCAAAATGAGCATTGAAAAATCAAGAAAATGTAACTGTTATAAGGTAAACCAGAACAAAACACCACTGAAATAGGCCAACTAGTGCATTACAAATAAATAAATTCTAAATGAACATTTGAAAATCAAGAATAAGTAACTGTGACAAGTTAAATCATACCCAAACACTACTGAAATAGTCCAACTCTTGCATTTCAACGAAATAAATTAAAAATGACCTTTGAAAAATCATGAAAATGTAACTGTGACAAGGTAAACCATAAGCAAACACTACTGAAATAGTCCAACTATTGCATTTCAACGAAAGAACTTAAAAATGTTCTTTGAAAAATCATGAAAATGTAACTGTGACAAGGTAAACCACAACCAAACACTACTGAAATAGTCCAACTCTTGTATTTCAAAGAAATAAATACAAAATTAACTTTTAAAAATCAAGAAAATTTAAATGTGACAAGTTAAACCACGATCAAACACTACTGAAAGATTCCAACTATTACATTTCAACGAAAGAAATTCAAATGAACTTTTAAAACTCAATAAAATGTAACTGTTGCAATTTAATCCACAAAAAAACAATACTTAAATAGTCAAACTCTTTCATATCAAATGAAATAAATTAAACCGAACATTGAAAAATCAAAAAAATGTAACTGTGACAAGGTCAACCACATGCAAACACTACTGAAATATTCCAACTCTTGCTTTTCAACGAAAGAAATTCAAAATGAACTTTGAAAAATCAAGAAAATGTAACTTTGACAATGTAAACCACAACCAAACACTACTGAAATATTCCAACTCTTGCATTTCAACGAAAGAAATTCAAAATGAACTTTGAAAAATCAAGAAAATGTAACTGTGACAAGTTAAACCACAACCGAACGCTACTGAAATATTCCAACTCTTGCATTTCAACGAAAGAAATTCAAAATGAACTTTGAAAAATCAAGAAAATGTAACTGTGACAAGGAAAACCATAACAAAACACTGCTGAAATATTCAAACTCATGAATTTCAAAGAAATAAATTCAAAATGAACTTTGAAAAATCAATAAAATTTAACTGTGACATGGTAAACCACAACCAAACACTTCTGAAATATTCCAACTCTTACATTTCAACTAAATAAATTCAAATTAACTTTGAAAAATAAAGAAATGTAACTGTGACAATTTAAACCACAATCAAACACTAATTAAATATTCAAACTATTGATTTTCAAAGAAAGTAATTTAAAAATGAACTTTGAAAAATCGAGAAAATGTAATTGTGACAAGGTAAACCACAACCAAACACTAGTGAAATATTCCAACTCTTGCATTTCAACGAAAGAAATTCAAAATTAAATTTGAAAAATCAAGAAATTTTAACTTTTACATTTTAATACACAACCAAAAACTAACTAAATATTCCAACACTTGCATTTCAACGATAGAAATTCAAAATGAACTTTGAAAAATCAGGAAAATGTAACTGTGACAAGGTAAACCACAACCAAACACTACTGAAATATTCCAACTCTTGCATTTCAATGAAAGATATTCAATATGAACTTTGAAAAATCAAGAAAATGTAACTGTGACAAGGTAAACCACGACCATACACTACTGAAATATTCCAGCTCTTGCATTTCAACGAAAGAAATTCAAAATGAACTTTGAAAAATCAAGAAAATGTAACTGTGACAAGGTAAACCAAAACCAAACACAACTGAAATAATCAAACTCTTGCTTTTCAACGAAAGCAATTCAAAATGAACTTTGAAAAATCAAGAAAATGTAACTTTGACAAGTTAAACCAAACACAAACACTAATGAAATATTCCAACTCTTGCATTTAAACTAAAATACTTCAAAATGAAATTTGAAAAATAAAGAAAATGTAACTGTGACAAGGTAAACCACCACCCTACACTACTGAAAGACTCCAACTCTTTCACTTCAATGAAAGAATTTCAACATGAACTTTGAAAAATCAGTAAAAAGTAACTGTGACAAGGTAAACCACAACCATACACCACTGAAATATTCCAACTCTTGCATTTCAACGAAAGAAATGCAAAATGAACTTTGAAAAATCAAGAAACTGTAACTGTGACATGGTAAACCATAACCAAACACTACTGAAATATTCCAACTCTTGCTTTTCAAGGAAAGAAATTCAAAATGAACTTTGAAAAATCAAGAAAATCTAACTGTGACAAGGTAAACCATAAGCAAACACTACTGAAATATTCCAACTCTCGCTTTTCAACGAAAGAAATTCAAAATGTTCTTTGAAAAATCATGAAAATGTAACTGTGACAAGGTAAACCACAAACAAACACTACTGAAATAGTCCAACTCTTGAATTTCAAAGAAAAAAATTCAAAATGACCTTTGAAAAATCAAGAAAATGTAACTGTGACAAGGTAAACCATAACCAAACACTACTGAAATATTCCAACTATTGCATTTCAACGAAACAAATTCAAAATGAACTTTGAAAAATCAAATATTGAAATATTTCTGAAATATTCCAACTCTTGCATTTCAATGAAAGAAATTCAAATGAACTTTGAAAAATCAAGAAAATGTAACTGTGACAAGGTAATCCACATCCTAACACTACTGAAATATTACAACTCTTGCTTTTCAACGTAAGAAATTCAAAATGATCTTTGAAAAATCAAGAAAATGTAACTGTGACAAGGTAAACCACAACCAAACACTTCTGAAATATTCCAACTCTTGCATTTCAACAAAAGAAATTAAAAATGAACTTTGAAAAATCAAGAAAATTTAACTGTGACAAGTTAAACCACAACCGAACTCTACTGAAATATTCCAACTCATGCATTTCAACAAAGGAAATTCAAAATGAACTTTGAAAAATCAAAAAAATGTAACTGTGACAAGGTAAACCACGACCAAACACTACTGAAATATTCCAACTCTTGCATTTCAACGAAAGAAATTCAAAATGAACTTTGAAAAATCAAGAAAATGTAACTGTGACAAGGTAAACCACAACCAAACACTACTGAAATATTCCAACTCTTGCATTTCAACGGTAGAAATTCAAAATGAACTTTGAAAAATCAAGAAAATGTAACTCTGACAAGTTAAACCACAACCTAACTCTACTGAAATATTCCAACTCTTGCATTTCAACTAATGAAATTAAAAATTAAATTTTAATAATAAATAAAATTTATCTTTTACAAGTTAAACCACAACAAAACACTACTGAAATATTCCAACTATTGAATGTAAACGAAAGATAATAAAAATTATCTTTGAAAAATCTAGATAATTTAAATGTGACAAGGTAAACAACAACCAAACACTACTGAAATATTCCAACTCTTGCATTTAAACGACAGAAATTCAAAATGAACTTTGAAAAATCAAGAAACTGTAACTGTGACAAGGTAATCCACAACCAAACACAACTGACATATTCCAACTCTTACACTTCAACGAATGAAATTCAAAATGAACTTTGAAAAATCAGGAAAATGTAACTGTGACAAGGTAAACCATAACCAAACACCACTGAAATATTCCAACTCTTGCATTTCAACGAAAGACATTCGAAATGAACTTTGAAAAATCAAGAAAATGTAACTGTGACTAGGTAAACCACATCCAAACACTACTGAAATATTCCAACTCTTGCATTTCAACGAAAGAAATTCAAAATGAACTTTGAAAAATCAAGAAAATGTAACTGTGACAAGGTAAACCACAACCAAACACTACTGAAATATTCCAACTCTTGCACTTCAACGAAAGAAATTCAAAATGAGCTTTGAAAAATCAATAAAATGTAACTTTGACAAGGTAAACCATAACAAAACACGACTTAAATAGTCCAACTCTTGCATTTCAACGAAAGAAATTCTAAATGAACTTTGAAAAATCAAGAAAATGTAACTGTGACAAGGTAAACCATGACAAAACACTACTGAAATATTCCAACTATTGCATTTCAACGTAAGAAATTTAAATGAACTTTGAAAAATCAAGAAAATTTAACTTTGAAAAGGTAAACCACAACCAAACACTTCTGAAATATTCCAACTCTTGCTTTTCAACGAAAGAGATTCAAATGAACTTTGAAAAATCAAGAAAATGTAACTGTGACAATGTAAACCACAACCAAACACTACTGAAATATTCCAACTCTTGCATTTCAACAAAGGAAATTCAAAATGAACTTTGAAAAATCAAGAAAATGTAACTGTGACAAGTTAAACCACAACCGAACGCTACTGAAATATTCCAACTCATGCATTTCAATAAAAGAAATTCAAAATGAACTTTGAAAAATCAAGAAAATGTAACTTTGACAAGTTAAACCACAACCAAACACTACTGAATTGTTCCAACTCTTGCATTTCAACTAAATAAATTCAAAATGAACTTTGAAAAATCAAGAAAATGTAACTGTGACAAGGTAAACCACAACCAAACACTTCTGAAATATTCCAACTCTTGCATTTCAACTAAAGAAATTCAAAATGAACTTTGAAAAATCAAGAAAATGTAACTGTGACAAGGTAAACCATAACCTGTGTGTGTCTCTGTGTGTGTGTCTCTGTGTGTGTGTGTCTCTGTGTTTGTGTATCTGTGTGTGTGTCTCTGTGAGTGTGTCTCTGTGTGTGTGTCTCTGTGTGTGTGTCTCTGTGTGTTTGTCTCTGTTTGTGTCTCTGTGTGTGTGTCTCTGTGTATGTGTCTCTTTGGGTGAAACAGTTTGAGGCATTTTCGGCGATTATTTTAGAAAAAAAAGTTATAAATTTTAAAATAATAAGAACTGATGTTCTGTTATTAATTCCTGTGTGGGGCCCCGGGGATGACCTGTGGGGGTGTGGGTGGGCTTTTGGGGGGCGCCGGTGATCCTGTGGGAGCTTGGGGGGCAGTTGTGGGCCAGTGGAGGGCCTGGGTGCCTGGGGACTTTGGGACCGGTGAGGGCTTTGGGACCCGTTGGTCCTTTGGGAGCTCGATGGGCCTTTGGGGACCGGTGGAGGGCCTTTGGGACCCCGTTGGTCCTTTGGGAGCTCGATGGGCCTTTGGGGACCGGTGGAGGACCTGTGGGGCACCGGGAGGTACTGGGGGTGCCGGGGCGCAAGTTGGGGTGCGGGTAAGGGCCAGGGGGTCCCCGTGGGTCCGTTGGGAGCTCGATGGGCCTGTTGGGACCGGAGGAGGCCCTTTGGGGCACAGGGAGGGCCTTTTGGTCACAGGGTGGGTCGTTGGGGGCCGGGGGGCCCGTTGGGGACCGGTGGCGGGTCTGTGGGACCCCGTTGGTCCTTGGGGAGCCCGGGCGACCTTTGGGGGCCGGGGGAGGGCCTTTGGGGCACAGGGAGGGCCTTTGGGGGTCCGGGGGGACAGTTGGGGGTCTGGGGGACATTTGGGGCCTGGGGTTGGCCTTTGGGGGTCTGGGTGGGCCGTTGGGGGCGCCGGTGACCCTTTGGGGAGCTTGGGGGGCTTTGAGGACCAGTGGAGGGCCTTTGAGGCACAGGGAGGGCCCTTGGGGCACAGGGAGGGCCTTTGGATGCCTGGGGGACATTTGGGGACCGGTGGAGGGCCTTTGGGACCCCATTGGTCCTTTGGGAGCTCGATGGGCCTTTGGGGACCGGAGGAGGACCTTTGGGGCACAAGGAGGGCCTTTGAGGGTCCGGGGGGACAGTTGGGGGTCTGGGTGGGCCTTTGGGGGCGCCGGTGTCCCTTTGGGAGCTTGGGGGGGCTTTGAGGACCGGGGGCTTCCTTCGGGGTTGGGGTAGGAGGATCGGAACCCTTTGGGGTTGGGTTAGAGGACCTCACAACACTGTTCAAATGAAGCTTGTGTATTATAACGACCACACTCAAATCTCTTCTAAAATCTCTTCAAAAATCTTCTTTTAAAATGTCTCTATCTGTTTCACCGAAATAGTTCCATAACCTGTCTAAAACGGTTTCGCCCAAATTATCATTAAACGTAAATTCAGCGTGTTCCTTTGTTATTGGCATCTCTGTGCTAACGCATTTCAAATTAATAGGAAACCTTTTCGCGCGCTAAAACAATTCATCGCTAAGATGTTTCTTGCCTAATTGTTTCCATGTCCTTTGGTTATTAATATCTTTTGGAGTTCGACCAAAAGAGTTGTTCCCGAGGCAAAGACATTAATGACTTGGATCTATTCCTGGAGAAATGTTTCTAGGCGAAAATTTTTAAAGTCTGACAGATGATGTCATTGATTGATTGATCTGTCAAGAAAGGGAAATTAATTTGTTGTTTCTAAGGGGGATTATTGATTCACGATAGGTGAATTGAGGTCGACAGCACAGGTGCTCTGACTCGTGACAGCACCATGTGGTTTATGGTTTTCTCAGTGAGAAAGTTCCTGTTTTTTCAAATTCTCACTGACAAAAACCAAAAAAACATACAAAAATGTGAGAAAGTTCCTGTTTTTTCAAATTCTCACTGACAAAAACCATAAAAACATACAAAAATGTGAGAAAGTTCCTGTTTTCAAATTCTCACTGACAAAAACCATAAAAACATACAAAAATGTGAGAAAGCCCCTGTTTTTCAAATTCTCACTGACAAAAACCATAAAAACATACAAAAATGTGAGAAAGTTCCTGTTTTTTCAAATTCTCACTGACAAAGTCCATAAACCACGTGGTTCTATGCCCATATATGGTGTACTCGTGGGAGTAACACCCCCTCCTCTACTAGCATCAAGCCATAAAATCACCCTTTCAAACAAATTTTCCCAATTCAATCGAAGCTCGGATTCGCAGTTTCCCAAAGTGCCAAGTGTGCTGTCATCAGCAAAACAAACAAGGACATCAGAAGAGGGTGAACTATAGTTGCCACTATGGGCAAGGGAAGGCTTAGGATGACAAAGTCTACAGCAATTAATAAAAGAACTTGCATGAGCTTAAATGTCCCATTGCTTAGAGTTTTAAGTTTATCAACATCACTAGGGACCTTTCCAAACATATACAAATCTTCATGGATTATTCCAGTACTTAAGAAATATTACAACACAGATCAGGGACACACGCAGGGTAAAGAGGGCTAACCCCCCCTCCCCCCCCCAAATAAAAAAACAACGACAAATTTTTCCATCTTCCTCGGTACCTCTTTTTCAAATTATCAAAACAAAATACTTATATTTGTCTCCATAATATTCTTGTGTTCGCTCCTGATACAAACATGAAAATGCGTTTTTTTTGTGAAAAGGGATTCTATTTTTAAAAACTATTTGTTTCTTAATTATAAAATACAATAGATGTAATAATGTCCTTTAAAATGAGCCATTAAACAGCTCTCTATGATTTCCCAGTGCCCAGCTAGCTGAGAAGGAGGAAAACGGAAAAAAAGATGCCGTCGATGCAGAATATCGTAGTTCCAGCCACTTTTCTTGTTTTTCAAGCCGACATATTTTGTTTGTTGTTCAAGCCAAGAGACTGCAAGTTTCCTGTATAGGAGTTTCGGACAAGGTGGTTCTAATAATGTATTTCGTGTTTCGATATGTTATGGGTTATTGTATTTCTTAGTACTGGGCGTGATCGTCTCTTACTAGGTTGCTAGCTACCGCTGCAACCCGCATTTAGGTAAATATCACCCAATAATTCTTCACCCTATGCCTGATGTTCTAGAGAAAAGTTATGTAAAATGAATTGTTTTGTATTTTGACAAAAGGATGTGTTTACTAAAAACTACTATGGGCATCTTTCTGCTGAAAAAGCTGTTTTAGCACTCATCTTAAATACTAATGATTTGTCAAATGATGAAAATGATGAATATAATCGTTTTCAGCATAACAAGGGCATTTGATGCACCAAAACAATGAATTTTGTGTGAGAAAAATGGTGGGAAAAAGCCCAAAATCGGAAAAATCCTGCTTGCACGGTTGAGAAACTCATGCCAAAGCAATCACTGATCAATCGTGTTATGAAGTCCTTAATGATATTAGAGTTCTTCATATATCAGTTTTAGGGCCAATTACTAATTTTGGTTTATCTTAACAGCCTTCATAGGTTGACCCAAGATAGTAATTATGGTAACTCTGCGGATAATACAGCGGGGACGGTAAAAAGCCAAGCCCCATCCTTGTTGGTTGAGAGGCTGGTGACAATAAAGAAATCTTTGAGGCATGGGCGCCCATAGGCTTAATGTTAGGTGGGGCTTACCTGGTCTAATCGGCACTTCCAATGCTGTGTAATAGGAATCTCAAAACAGAATATCATAGGCAGTACGATAGTGCTGCCTAAGTAAAGAACGATGTGGGCACAGTATATTATTAATTTTTATTTTTGTAAACCAGGACACTTCTTATAGGAAGAAATGTCATAGAAACTTCAAAAAGAGCTCATGGAGGGCAGCCAGCCCCCTCCCACATCAATAATTTCCCCAAACACATCCAATTAAAACTTTGAAATAACCATCTTGTTCTGCGTAGTTCAAAGCTCCGGAAATTATGACTTTGAGGATGACCCCCCCCCCACAACCTTCAGGGCAAGGGTTGTAAGTTACACCCTGGGGCTTAACTTACATTATTTCGCTCTTTACGCTAAATTATTTTTTAGTACTTCAAAAGAGCTCTTTATTCTAATTAAACAGCCTTTCTGATTCAAGGGACATTCTTAAAAAATTGGAACAAAATTCGAACTTTAACGTAAAGAGCGAGGTATTGACAAGGGGGCGAATCCCCTCGTATACGTACTAATTTCTGTTCTTTTTAAGTTTTAATGTTGCTCCTTGCTTTTAGTTGAAAAAACTTGTTTTTTTTATTTAATATTTACTAAGCTTAAAAATGTTTTGGGTTAAGCGTGAAAAATCCTTACTTTCTTCATTATTAGAAATCTATGAGACTCTGGCTTCAGTTTTCTATTTAACTATTCTGAGTAGGATTTAATGTATTATCTCCATCGTTTTGATTTATTTGATCAAGGAGGCACACTTGTGCTTCTATAAAGAGGCGACCCACCACAAAGTTAAGCGATTTCAGGTCCTAGAGGTCGCAGAGAGACGGCGGCAATCGCATTTTGTAGCCCATGCTCAAACTAAGAAACTTGCAAAATTTCATCCTCCTCCGACTTTATCTTCATGGGGTAAACTGGGCCGGAAGTTTGGACCCTCCCACCACAGCCCCCTTTAACGTTGTCCGATTGGGCTGAAATTTAGAGGTTAAGCTTTCCTAGGGCCCGGGAGCTTATCCTCGAAATTTCAGCTCAATCCGATCACTCCTTCCCTGTTTTCTAAAAACCAAATATAGCCACTTAAAATTCATCATGATTTCTTTTTTTTTCTTAGCCACGCCTACAGGCCACAGTTGGCACCGGATCCGGTTGAATGAGGACTCATTCGAAGCAGAATTCGACCTGTTAGGGCCTTTTGATATTTTCAGACCGAAAAAATTATCCCCCGAATTTACATTTACGAAAAACCTTAGTTTTTTTCAAATAATACAGATAAACAGGTTAGACATGCTTTGTTATGAAAATATCTGCGCGTCAATTTTCATAACAAAGCATGTCTAGCCTGTTTATGTGTATTATTTGAAAAAAACTACGTTTTCTAAAGAGTTAAAGAGGCTGAGTTACAAGGTCAACCCTTAAAACGTACAGGGATTAGGAGGCACAGTTGGGGGGGCTGTTAAAGAGGCTGAGTCACAAGTTCGAACCTTAAAACGTACAGGGATTAGGAGGCACCTTGTAGGACGTGATTTGAGTATTCAGGAATTAAAAGCCTTAACACAAGAATGTTCAAGAGCGGGGGGTTTGGGGGGTGTCAGCCCCCAACTTCAACTCCTGACACGATCAGCTAACAGTTAGTCAAGCAATAATAAGTAATAAACTGCACAAAAACGTGCAGAAATTATTTGAAAAAAACTACGTTTTCTAAAGAGTTAAAGAGGCTGAGTTACAAGGTCGAACCTTAAAACGTACAGGGATTAGGAGGCACAGTTGGGGGGCTGCGACCCCCAAACCCCCGCTTTCGCAGCCTTTAAATAAAAAAAAAAATTTTAAACTGAAAGTAAGGAGCGACATTAAATCTTAAAACGAACAGAAATTATTCCGTATATGAAAGAGGCTGTGCCCTCCTCAACGCCTCGCTCTTTACGCTAAAGTTTGACTTTCTCACAACTCTTTTTTTAAACAATAAAAACTTTAGCGTAAAGAGCGAGGCGTTGAGGAGGGCACAGCCTCTTTCATATACGGAATAATTTCTGTTCGTTTTAAGATTTAATGTCGCTCCTTACTTTCAGTTTAAAAATTTTTTTTTTATTTAAAGGCTGCGAAAGCAGGGGTTTGGGGGGCGGCAGCCCCAACTGTGCCTCCTAATCCCTGTACGTTTTAAGGTTCGACCTTGTAACTCAGCCTCTTTAACTCTTTAGAAAACGTAGTTTTTTTCAAATATATAACTAACCCCATCGAAATAGTTGCTTGGCTTCTGTACTTTTCTATAGCTTCGTAATAGCCTTACGCAATTTTTAATTATTTTTTTTCATCGAACATTGAATTATGGCGTGGAAGATCAAACAAATGCTCCATAAGTGATCAATGGAATGTATCTGATTTTTTATTTTATTTTATTTTAAGGAAGAACCTACGACTATTTTATTCTATCCGAGCCTACTTTGTAAATTCCCCTGTGTTCTGCCCACACATTGCGCAGCAACAGCATCATGCCACTTTAATCATGCATCACGCTTTAATTTCCTTCTTCATTTTTAGGCATGAACAAGGAAAACAAATATTTGCCATAAAAATTATTTCTTTCGATAACTTGAGGAATAATTTCTTGGGTATACTCATTCCCAAAAAATAATATATTTTAAATGAAAATTGATTCATTTTTTACGTATTTCTGTGATGCTAGCTTTTAAACCCATCAGTTAATGAAAAAATTACGCCCTTTTTAACTTGAATAGGATTATTTGTAGTAAAGAAGGGGATATTTTCCGTGGGTTTGCGATTAATCAAAGTAATAATCCATTATATTCCCTTTGAACTCGATTTTTAAGTCTTTATGCTGATTTTTACTTTCGTTGCATTTATTTTAATTTAACTAAAATTTGTTTGTTGATATAATATTCAGTACAATTTAATATGAGAAGAGCTCTCACTAAAACCTCCCAAGGTCTTTACATTAGAGACTAACTCTTACACAACGATACTTCGAAAATAAAATCCCCCCGAAAGAGATTACCCTTACGATTTTTTAAAAGAAAGGTCTCAAATTCCGAAACGAACATTCAAATCGTGGTGTCTAATACAAACAGTAAGCATATTTAAAGTTTTTTTTAAAGGGATTTTGCAAGGATTTTCAATCTGTATGGCTTGAGATTCAAAGGGGACAGCTGTCTGTTTAACGTTCCTCACCCCTCCCACTCTAAGCAAGATTAAATATGTTGTACCTTTTTGAACTGAAAACCCGCGATTGTTTTCAATCTGTATAACTTCAGGCACAAAATGGGTCTATACCCCTCGGAAATATTTTCCTCTTGACCGGAAAATTTTTTGTTTGTATGAAAGGAGGCGAAGAGAGGAACCATTGGACCCTGAAAGACCAGCTCCATTTGCCAACTTTTGAGCAAAGAAGATGGATAGATGGAATCCATCTGATGGATACATTTATTGAAAAATAAATTCAGCAATATATATAAACATAAATAGACTAATACGTCATCATATTCCCCAGCACGGCTCTATGGCTGGGAGGGCAGGGAGAAAGAAAAAAAAAAGAAAATACAAAAAGATCCCGCGCAGACTAAAAAATATTTTGCAGTACAAGAAAACAAAACCCAAAACATGTGAATCTTCAAAACAAACCTTGAATTAGCGAAAATACGGAAGAAGGAAGTCCATAAAAAGGTCAGGTATTTAAACCACAAGAAAAAATTCAGAGACACCCCTATTTGCCCTTGAAAATCGAGGCCAATTTAAAGAACAGTTTAAATAATAGCAAAATAACTAGGAAGCGGGTTAGTAAAACAGAACCCGAGATTTGTAGCAAATCCTTGTAACAGGAGCGGATTCGGAAACGGGATTGTTGTTTCTGGAGCTGTAAAAAACGCGGAAGAATAGTGCAGTTTAGGTCTATGACCGAGCGATGATTAGTTGTGAAGGAGAACATGTCGAGAGAAGACGTCATGCGCGGGTGAAGGTTTTCTAACGGAGTTCATTTTTTGTCTTTGTTTCTTTCGTCATTAAAGATTAATTAACTGGTTTCAAGTCGAATGATTTACCGACCGGGAAGTTATTTTTTGGCAATACATATTTGGCAAAGATTGGTGTGTTATTAATTTGCAAATGAGCAGACAAAGGGCTTTGTCATCATCTGACAATTATGGGGAGAGTAGAAAGAAAGCATTGAAATCTAAAGAAGGTTTTAGTTGCATTAGCTACAGCTTGGCGGGAATTTTTCTATCGACAGAAAAAGATTATGAAATTTTGTAATGTAATTTTTCCAAGAAATAAGCTTACTATGTAGGTAGCTGTCAAGAAAGAAAAAAATATTCGATGTCAGATGTAGGGAGGAGTTAGGATCCCATCACTACTATCAGTTATGTTCCGGATTTTGATATATACTATCTTTATAAACGAGTAATAATTGTATATTTATGTATGTGTGTATTTTTTCGAAAACGGCCCAATATTTTTGCTGGAAAATTTGTATCATGGGACATTCTGGCTTAAAGAAAACGATCTAGATAATTCAGAAGTTTGAGAAAATTCGTTAAGACCCTTAATTTGTAAAAAAAATAAATCAGCCTTGCTTCAATAATCAAATATCTTTGAAAAGACTGCAGTAGGAAAATACATTAAATTGCGTAAAAAGTGAAAAACTGGGAATTGCAAAGGATTTTAACAAAGGATTACAATAGTCCAAAAACCTTAAAAAAGAAAACCAAAAGTCGGAGTTGGAAATCGGTCTTGCTTTAATAATCAAATATCATTGATAAGACTGCAGTATGAAAAGACATTAAATTGCTTAAAAAGCGGAAAACTGGTAATTGGAAAAATATTTGTATATATTCTAACAAGGGATTACAACAATTCAACAACCTTAAAAAAGAAAACCAGTAGACATTATGCTGCAGCCTAGTAGACTTATTATTTAAACTGCAAAAATATTTGTGGCTCCTGAGCAGTAATTTTAATGTTTTGATTCAAACTTGAAACATACTTGAAAATTAAAAAATTAGTTCGTTTTTTTTGTTAGATGAAATCCGCTCGCTACGTGATTAAGCTTACAGGTTTGAACGCAACCAGTTATATAATGTCAGTAGGAAAGCCTAAAAATCTGAAAATTTGCTATTATTACAAATGATGATTCTTTGGAACCACCTGAAATATCAAACGTGATAAGACCGAGAAAACAGCCCGAACAAATTAAATTCACAATGGGTGAAAACCGGCAATATGGACCATCAAATAAGACAAGATCCATACGCGCAGTTAAATCAAAGGGCATTGCTAAATTGTCTGATGTAATAGGAATCCAAAATAAAGAAGAAAAACAAATGCGAAGATATGCAACAGCGAGCATCAAAACGTGTCAAAAATGAAAATGAAGAGTGAAGACACGGGCGGTTAGAAGATATGTGAAAACGAAAATTAGGATCGTGTCAAAAATGACAATGAAGAGCAAAAATCCACGCGGCTAGAAGACACCGAGAACGTTAATTAAAGCATTTAGGTCACAAGGATAATCAAAATAGGTTGGAACTTTAAGGACAATTTTTACTTTTCCCAGGATGGTTGTAACTAACCTGTGGTGACGTCATAACCTCAAGAAGAGGTGACGTCATGCTATCAGGAACCGGCTCAAATCGTCTGAGGTTAGAATACAAGCAACAATCAGAATCCATATATAGATGCCGGCCGCGTGTCGAGTGTCGCTATATATAGCGGTAGGCTATATATATATATATATATATATATATATATATATATATATATATATATATATATATATATATATATATATATATATATATATATATATATATATATATATATATATATATATATATATATATATATATATATATATATATATATATATATATATATATATATATATATATATATATATATATATATATATATATATATATATATATATATATATATATATATAAGTTAGTCCTATTTCTCTTCGTAAAACGCTCATTGGTAAAAAAAAAAAAATTGTGATTACAAAATGTTTCACATAATTAAAGTAACAAACTGGTTAAACTGGTAAATTTGCTTCCAAGTACAATATAAAAACAAAAATAATCACTAATCAATTTCGTTACTTTTATTGCTACTTCCATTCCTGTAATTACTTTTACCAAACTATTCCTTACTTTTTTCTCCTTTTTCTACTTCTGGCTAATAGTACCGAAATACGTTCAAACTAGAAGACACAAAAAAGTTTAGTTTCCCTGAAGGACAACCTCCCCCCAATCATAATCCCAATTATTAGTTTGACAAACATCAAATCATACATAGGAGCTGTTTCTGTTGACCGGATCATAAAATAATACTAGGGAACCTAGCTTTGCTCAATGAAAAGGAAAACAGTTTGTTTCAATTTTGTTTTATTTGAAACGTGAAAATTCATTCCTGTGAAAAGAGATGCCCCAAAAATATCCTTCGATGATGTCCCTTTATTTCGCACAAAACTGAACAGTTTCAGAGCCATAGGAAAAAACTTTTGAGTCACAATGAACAACCATACGCAGGAATTCCCTGAAAATGAATTGTTCACACACTGAGCTGTGCGTACACATAAAACAGAGACTGAGACGACAACGAGGATCAGAACGAACCAAAAATGAAAATGAAGAGCAAAGAAATACGTGGTTAGAATGTGTGCGGCACTGAGAATTACATATATTACAGGCATCGAGAATTACAGGAAAAGACATATATTGTAGAGTTGATGAATTTTTAAATTGTGCAAGAGCTATGACGGGCAAAAAAATTGGTTTTAAATAATTTTTTCAAGCTACTCATTATGACCATATAACTTTTACTCACTGCCTTATTCACCGAGAGGCCCTTGCAGCAAAACATTAGCACCATAATTGAAACATGTACTTCAAAATGCTGTTAAGATTATAAATTTTATTAAGAGCCATGCCCTTAACAGTCACTTATCAAATCACATGGATTTCGTCTATACAACTTTATTATTACATGGAGAAGTAAGATGGTTGTCGAGAGGTCAAAGTTTAAGAAGATTATTATTATTATTAAAAGAAAGAATTGAAATATTCTTAACCGAGCGAAAATGTGAACTTGCTGCTTTTCTTCAAAACGACTTAGGGCTGTCCAAGATGTTTTATTTGTTGGATATCTTTGCGAAATTAAACCATTTCAGCTTTTTTTGTTAAGGACAAAATTACAATATCTTTATTTCTAATAATCAAATTGAAAGTTTTACTTGAAAGATTAATATTGTGAAATAGGGGATAAAAGAAAAATAGTTCAAAATATTTGCCAGTGTTGACAACTTTATAATAGAGAGAAATCATTGTAAAACTTTCTATTGCAAAATTATTGTAGCTTACTTAAACGTAATAGAAACTCAGTTCTGTACATATTTTATATTAAATATTGATTTCAAAAAGATAGCTTGGATTCAAAATCCGTTTTGTATTGATTTAACTGAGGTTGATCACGTACCTCTTAAAGCTCAAGGGGAATTTGCTGAGCTTTCGGGTAATTCAGACTTAAAACTACAATTTCTAAATATGCCCTTGACTAAATTCTGGATCAGAACTAGAACTGAATTTCCCATTATCACAGATATGGCATTATGTGTTCTTCTGCCATTCAACACCACATATTCATGTGAAGTTACTTTCTGGGCTTTAACACATATCAAAGCTCCAATATCGTTCATTTCTTAAAATTGTTGGAGGTCTTACGCCCAGCAGTGTCAAAAATTCCACCAAGATTTAATTTGTTATGCAATAAAAAAAAACAGGCACATCCATCTCACTAAAGTTTTTCCTTTCATTTTATTTTAATGTTTATCAACCAACGGATATTCGATTGAACTAAGACGGTCCGAATTCTCTTTTATGTATGCTATTGCAAAAAATGCAATTTTGATGAAAAATAGGGCATATAATTTTTGTAAGTATAATAAAGACAACTTTTCAACTTCTACGGATTTTTTTGTTTTAGATTTTTGTTTGTTTCTAAACAAATTCTAAAATTATAAATTTTCATGTGTTATTGTTTTCATTTAAATTTTCATTTTCATATTGTTACCTAATAAATAAATCATCAAAAAATATTTATTTGTATTTCAATTAAATTTATGTTAGGTAAACAGAAAACTTGAAATCATAAATGGGGTCGTCAATGGAGAAAGTTTAGGAAGCCCTGCGTTAGAAAGATGACGTCGTCGTAATTTTGACGACAAAAAACTATGGCGCAAAATCCAGTACAAATCTACAAAGATTCTGTAAACTACGCAAGTTTTAATTTCAAGTAACTGGGACCTTTTAAAATTCTATGCATTCACTATGGATTCCTCCGCTTTCACGAGGAAAGAATAGCCAACAAAGATGATTTATTTGGAGGTTGCTGCTTTCTTGGTCGAATTGCATTGCCACCTCCACAATTTCCAAATGAATTGGTTTAGCCATTTATGGGACGCCACTTTCTCTCTAAAAAGTTCCAAAAACAAATCCAAAACTTGAACTCGTGTTTTTATTTATTTTCATTCAACGAAAGCGATGATCGAACGATCAATAGTCGTAATGTTTTCAGCTTCAAAGTAGCTTAACAAATTTATCTCAAAAACAATTTAGCGGCACGTCCATCACAAACCCATGAAGGTAATTTTGAACCACCTTCATATATATGTTATCTCTTTAAACGAGCAATAGTCGTCCATATATTCAAAAACAGCTTCATATTTATATTGAAAAATTGGCATCCTGGGATTTTTTGGCCCTAAAAACAATCTGTGTAGGTCAGAGTTTGAAAAATTCGTTTGAAAAAAAGACTCTTAATTTTGAAAAGAAAGATTCACGTAAGTGACGTCATTTTACGAACACATTTCAAGATAATAAATTACATCATCCCCCCTCACTCCCAGAAGTGATGATATCATTTTTAGCATCTGTGACGCACGCAGCATTACAAAAGAAACATAGCTAAATATAAAGTACCTTGTGTAATGAGTCTATTTACAAAACGTGTTTTAAGCAGTTTCAGAATGCATAGAGGACAAATGAATAACCTAGACCATCAAATGTGTAAAATATTTATTTTTATGCTTGTGTTTTTAAGATATTGTTGATTGTGTACTGAAAGTTACTGGTAATACAGCACAGCTGGTGTAAGACTATGAAAAGCCTTATAAATTAGTTTTTTGTCGTCAGGCTACATACTCACTTTTGACTACTAAATCCACATTCTTGTTTTTTATACTCGGCTTTTTGTGATTTCAGTAAAGCGCTAGTTTTCTATTATTCTACAGACATAGGGAAACATAATTAGTTGGTTTATTTGTACTAATTTTATGGATATTTGTTAAATAGACTGTCAAGCAATAATCTATGCTTGTTTTAAGTTTTAGCTTCGCTCTTTACTTCCCTCAGAGACAATTTGTTTTTTTAAATTAATCTTTGCCTATTTTTAATTTAAATTTAATTTAGAAGCAATGCCGTCGTGATCTTTTTAATTTTTTTGGGGGGTGGGGGTGGGGGGGAATCCCCCTCATGCACGGAATGTTTTCTGTTAATTTTTGGTTTTGATGTCGCTCCTTACTTTCAGTTGAAAAAACTTCTTTTTTTTCTGAACATTTCTTATCTAGGGGAGATAAGACACCCCTAGAAAATACTGCACACTACCTAAACAGTTGCAAAATACTTTCAGTTTACAGCAAAAAATTTAAACAAAACTTTACAAAACAGTACATGTATAAACAGTGGAAACAAAAATGTACCCACAATTAAAATTACACAGCGGTCTTAGTCATGATCAAGTGTCAGTACAACGGTCGCTAGTAGAGGAGGGGGTACCAGCGCGGACAGGACATAATTTATGCATGTTTTATGGTTTTTGTCAGTGAGAATTTGAAAAACAGGAACTATGTCACATTTATGGATGTCAACAGCAATTCATGTCTGTTATATGGTTTTCTCAGTGATAATGAAAAAACAGGAATTTTCTCACATGGAAAAACATGAATTTTGTCACATTTATGGTTGTTTTCATGGATGGTTATGTGTGTTGTTCGATTTTTTTGATGTTTTTCTCGGATGTCAACATCAAATTATGGATGTTTTATGGTTTTTGTCAGTGAGAATTTGAAAAACAGGGTGACAGGACCACGTGGTTTTTTGTTTTCTCACTGATAATTAAAAAAAATTATTTTTATCACTTGTAAAAAAATTAAATTTATAACATGCAAAACCATAAACCCCGTGGTCCTGTCACGAGTAGCACATGTGAACTTGATTTACATAATCGCTAGGGGAAATTATTGATTCACGAAGGGGAGAATTAAGAAACATTAAGGCTTCTTTAATCTTAGGTCTGAGGGATAAACGTTCTTTAGGTCAGAGAGAAAAATTAATATTCTATTTTTAAATAGGGCTTCATTGATCTTTAGTGTCAGGAATTATAATTGACATCACTTGTTATCTTGGAATTATGCGGGAGTCTAAAGAGATAGAAATTCTATTTTTAAATACGGCTTCACGGAGCTTTAAGTCGGAGAGATAAATTGATATTCTAACGAAACCCTAATAGTTTAGCTAGGAAAATTTATGAGATTAAGAGATTAACGGAGGAAAAAGTTTCATAGATAATGGAAATGCATTAGCACAGAAATGTCAAACAAAAGAAACACACATAAATTACTTTTATATTTTTGCAGAAACCTATCGTAAATCAATAATTCCCCTTAAAAACATCAAATTAATTATTCCTTTCTTGACAGATCAATCAATCAAGGACATCATCTGTCAGACTTTAAAAATTGTCGCCTAGAAACATTTCTCCAGGAATAGATCCAAATCATTAATGTCTTTGCCTCGGGAACAGTTCTACTGGTCGAACTCCAAAGGATATTAATAACCAAAGGCCATGGAAACAATTAGGCAAGAAGCATCATAGCGATGAATTGTTTTAGCGCGCGAAAAGGCTTCTTATTAATTTGAAATGCATTAGCGCAGAGATGCCAATAACAAAGGAACACGCTGAATTTACGTTTAGGGATTATTTGGGCGAAACCGTTTTAGACAGGTTATGGAACTATTTCGGTTAAACAGATAGAGACATTTTAAAAGAAGATTTTTGAAGAAATTTTAGAAGAGAATTTAATGGTGAAACTCTGTGGTCGTTATAATACACAAGTTTCATATGAACAGTGTTGTGAGGTCCTCTAACCCAACCCCAAAGGGTTCCAATCCTCCTACCCCCACCCCGAAGGAAGCCCCCGGGCCTCAAAGGCCCCCCAAGCTCCCAAAGGGCCACCGGCACCCCTAAAGGCCCACCCAGACCCCCAAAGACCATCCCCGGGCCCCCCAAAGGCCCATCGAGCTCCCAAAGGACCAACGGGGTCCCAAAGGCCCTCCACCAGCCCCCAACTGCCCCTCCGGACCCCCAAAGGCCCCCTCTATACCCCCACGGCCCTCCCGATACCCCGACGGCCCTCCCCCGGCCCCCCAAAGTTCCCCGGCCCAGAGAAGCGCTGCCCGGCTTCGCCGCGGGCCCGGACCGCGTCGCAGGGCTGTGCCACGGGGCAGGAAAGCGCCGCAGGATGTACCACAGGGAGGCACCGCAGGAAGGCGCCTTAGGATGCGCCGCAGGATGCGCCGCAAAAAAAAGTAAACTAAAAAGTAAAAATTTCGATCACAGAAGGGCACCCTCCCCCAAGGGTCCCCCAAACACCCTCCTCAGACCCCCAAAGGTCCTCCCCTGGTCCTCAAAGGCCCCCCGGGCACCCAAAGGACCACCCGGCCCTCAAGGGCCCCCGGATCCCCAAACACCCTCCCCGGGCCCCCCAAAGAGTCCCCTCTCCATTTTTTAATAATTTTTTATTGCGTTATTATATATTTTAAGAACAAATTACAGAACCTATTTTCCAGATCCACTTTTCAGAACAACTTCAGAGCAAGTTACTTTCTTGATGTCCCTCCTAAACCCATTTTCCAACTTGAAGTACTTATCTTTTTCACCCACAACTATACTGTATAGATTTGGATACCTCAACACCAAGAAATATTTTTCAAAAGTCATTTCAGAGCAAGTTACTTTCTTAATGTCCCTCCTAAACCCATTTTGCAACTTGAAGTACTTATCTTTTTCATTCACAACAATACTGTACAGCTGTTTGGATGCCTCAACACTAATAAATATATTTCAAAGACAATTTCAGAGCAAGTTACTTTCTTAATGACCATCCTAAACCCATTTTCCAACTTGAAGTACTTATCTTTTTCACACTCAACTATACCCTACAGCTTTTTGGATACCTCAACAACAAGAAATTATTTTCAAAGAACATTTCAGAGTAAGTTACTTTCTTAATGTCACTCCTAAATCCATTTTCCAACTTGAAGCACTTATTATTTTCACTCACAACTATACTTTAAAGCTTTTGGGATACCTCAACACCAAGAAATACCTTTCAAAGACCATTTCAGAGCGAGTTACTTTCTTAATGTCCCTTCTAAACCCATTTTCCAACTTGAAGTACTTATCTGTTTCACCCGAAACTATACTTTACAGCTTTTTGGATACCTCAACACCAAGAAATACTTTTCAAGGATCATTTCAGAGCAAGTTGCTTTCCTAATGTCCCTTCTAAACCCACTTTCCAACTTGAAGTACTTATCTGTTTCACCCGCAACTATACTTTACAGCTTTTTGGATACCTCAACACCAAGAAATACTTTTCAATGACCATTTCAGAGCAAGTTACCTTTCTTAATGTCACTCCTAAACACATTTTCCAACTTGAAGTACTTATCTTGTTCACCCCAACTGTACTTTACAGCTTTTTGGATACATCAAAACCAAGAAATACTTTTCAATGAACATTTCAGAGCAAGTTACTTTCTTAATGTCCCTCCTAAACCCATTTTCCAACTTGATGCACTTATCTTTTTACCCCACAACCTTACTTCAAAGATAGTTTGATACCTCAAAACCTAGAAACGCTTTTCAAACAAAATATCAGATCAATTACCAGTCTCATTATAATTCAGAAACCATAATCAAAATTTAATTACTAATGATTTTCAAAAGAAACTCTACTTTAATTATTTTTGTATAACACAGCACCACGACATACTTTTCAAAGTCCCTGTATGAACAAGTTCAATTCCATTTGTACCTTCTAAGCCCATTTTCTAACTTGAATTACTTATCTTTTTCACCCAAAACTATACTTTACACATTTTTTTATACCTCAACACCAAGAAATACTTTTCAAAAACCATTTCAGAGCAAGTTACTTTCTTAATGTCCCTCCTAAACCCATTTTGCAACTTGAAGTACTTATCTTTTTCACCCAAAACTATACTTTACAGCTTTTTGGTTACCTCAACAACAAGAAATAATTTTCAAATACCATTTCAGAGCAAGTTACTTTCTTAATGTCCCTCTTAAACCCACTTTGGAACTTGAAGTACTTATCTTTTACACCACTTTCTCTATGAAAAAGAAATTAGTTTTTAATCAATTCTATTTTTCCAAATAATATAAAAATTTTCCACTTCGGTTCAGATTTTTCTCAAGGGGATGAAAAAATTTAAAATAATGTTCCAAATTTTCTCAACAAAGTGAAGAAAAGTTTTTTATCTCTTCTGAATTTTACCAAAGAACACGCTCCAATTCTAATTTCTCCAGAGAAAACAAAAATCTTCCAATTCAGTTCTTTATTTCCCAAAGACATAAAGAAATTTAAAGTTCAATTCTAATTTATCGGTGGAAGATAGAAAAAGTAATACCAAATTTCTGAATATTTTCATGGAAGATGAAAAGTTCTTGTCCAATTTAAAATTTTCTCAACGAAGTTAAGAAAAATTCAAGTTATCTTCTGAACCTTACAAAAAAACACACTTTAATGCTAATTTTCTCCAGAGATAACAAAAACCTTCCACTTAAGTTCTTAATTTCACAAAGACATAAAGAAATTTAAAGTTCAATTCTAAATTTTTCGGTGGAAGATGGAAAAAGTAATACCATACATGTGAATATTTTCCCGGAAGATAAAAAGTTCTAGTTCAATTTACAATTTCCTCAACGAAGTGAAGAAAAGTTCAAGTTCTCTACTGAATTTTACTAAAGAACACAATACAATTCTAATTTCACCAGAGAAAATAAAAATCTTCCACTTAAGTTCTTTATTTCACAATGACATAAAGAAATTTATAGTTCAATTCTAAATTTTTCGGCGGAAGATAGAAAAAGTAATACCATACTTGTGAATATTTTCATGGAAGATAAAAAGTTCTAGTTCAATTTAAAATTTCCTCAACGAAGTGAAGAAAAGTTCAAGTTCTCTTCTGAATTTTACAAAAGAACAAAATTAAAGTCTAATGTCACCCGAGAAGATAAAAATCTTCCAATTAAGTTATCTATTTAAAAATGACATAAGGAAATTTAAAATTTATTTCTAAATTTTTCGATGGAAGATAGAAAAAGTAATACCGATCTTGTGAATATTTTAATGGAAGACGAAAAGTTCTAGTTCAATTTAAAATTTTATCAACGAAGTGAAGAAAAGTTCAAGTTGTCTTCTGAATTTTACCAAAGAACACAATTCAATTCTAATTTCTCCAGAGAAAATAAAAATCTTCCACTTCAGTTCTTTATTTCACAAAGACATAAAGAAATTTAAAGTTCAATTCTAATTTTTGGTGGAAGATAGAAAAACTAATACCATACTTGTGATTATTTTCCCGGAAGATAAAAAGTTCTAGTCCAATTTACAATTTCCTCAACGAAGTGAAGAAAAGTTCAAGTTCTCTTCTGAATTTTACTAAAGAACACAATTCAATTCTAATTTCTCCAGAGAAAACAAAAATCTTCCACTTAAGTTCTTTATTTCACAAGGACATAAAGAAATTTAAAGTTCAATTCTAAATTTTTCGGTGGAAGATAGAAAAAGTAATACTATACTTGTGAATATTTTACCGGGAGATAAAAAGTTCTAGTTCAACTTAAAATTTACTCAACGAAGTGAAGAAAAGTTCAAGTTCTCATCTGAATTTTACTAAAGAACACAATTCAATTCTAATTTCACCAGAGAAAATAAAAATCTTCCACTTCACCTCTTTATTTCACAAGGACATAAAGAAATTTAAAGTTCAATTCTAAATTTATCCGTGGAAGATAGAAAAAGTAATACAATACTTGTGAATATTTTCACGGAAGATAAAAAGTTCTAGTTCAATTAAAATTTTCTCGACATAGTGAAGAAAAGTTCAAGTTCTCTTCTGAACTTTACCAAATATCACACTTCAATTCTAATTTCTCCAGAGAAAATAAAAATATTCCACTTCAGTTTTAAGTTCCCCAACGAAATAAAGAAATTTAAAGTTCTATTCTAAATTTTTAGATGAAAGATAGAAAAAGTAATACTATGATTGTGATTATTTTCCATGAAGATCAAAAGTTTCACTTTATTTATAATTTTTCTTAAATTTTGTTCTGATTTTTCTAAAATAAATAAAAAATTTAAAGTTCTGTTCCAAATTTTTCATATAAGATAGAAAAAGTTATACATTGATTGTGAATATTCAACATGAAGATAAGGAACTCTACTTTAATTCAGATTTTTCTCGAGGAAGTGCAATCTGTTCAAGTTCTCATCACTATTGCTAAATTGACTAAATACAATTTCTTTTCATGCGATAAAACAAAAAATAAGAAAAAATTTTCAATTGTCATTTAGAAACAACGTACTTAGACTAAAAATGAAGATATTTATGACAAGTTTCAACTAGATCTGTCTAAGTTTGCTAAAGACAAGCTATTTTCTTGCGAAAACACGCAAACTCAGAAAAAATGTTCAATGTTCCTTTAGTACCTACACAATTAGACTAAAAATGAAGATATTTATGCAGAGTTTCAACTAGCTATGGCTAAGTTTGCTAAAGACAAGCTATTTTCTTGTGAAAACCCACAAACTCAGACAAAATGTTCAATGTTCCTTTAGTACCTACACAATTAGACTAAAAATGAAGATATTTATGCAGAGTTTCAACTATCTATGGCTAAGTTTGTTAAAGACGAGCTATTTTAGTGCGAAAACACAAAATCAAAAAAATGTTCAATATTGCTTTAGTACCTACGCAATTAGGTTTAAATGAAGATATTTATGCAGAGTTTCAACTAGCTATGGCTAAGTTTGATAAAGACAAGCTATTTTCTCGATAAAACACACAAAATCATAAAAAAAATGATATATTTTACTCTATTACCTACTCAATTAGGCTGAAATGAATATATTTATGCAGATTTTCAACTATCCATGGTTAAGTTTGCTAAAGACAAGCTATTTTCTTGCGAAAACACACAAAATCACAAAAAATGTTCAATGTTCCTTTAGTACCTACGCAATTAGACTAAAATGAAGATATTTATGAAGTGTTTAAACTTGCTATTGCCAATTTTTATAAAGACAAGCTATTTTCTTGTGAAAATACACAAAATCAGAAGAAATATTTAATTTTCCATTAGTACCTACGCAATTAGACTAAAAATGAAGATATCTATGAACAGTTTCAACTAGATATGGCTATGTTTGATAAAGACAATCTATTTTCTTGCGAAAACACACAAAATCAGAAAAAATGTTCAATGTTCCTTTAGTACCTACACAATTAGACTAAAAATGAAGATATTTATGCATAGTTTCAACTATCTAGGGCTATGTTTACTAAAGACTATCTAGTTTATCGCGAAAACCAACATAATCAGAAAAATGATAAATGGTCCTCGCGTACCTACGCACCTATACCAAAAATTATAATATTTATGCTCAGTATCAACTCTCTATGGTTACGTTTAGTAAATACAAGCTGTTTTAGCGTGAAAACACACAAACTAAGGAAAAAAGATCAATGTTCCTTTAGTACATACGCACGTAGGCTAAAATGAAGATATTTATGTAGAGTTTCAACTATCTATGACTAAGTTTGCTATAGACAAGCTATTTTCTTGCGAAAACACATAAAATCAGAAGAAATTTTCAATGATCATTTATTCAATAAGCAATTTTTATGATTTGTATATATTTTTTCAGTTTTACATAGATAGTGTTAATATACTGAGTAAGACAATATAATTACGATTTTCAACCCACAAAATAAGAAAAAAAAAATTTTAAAGTCTAATCTATTAACTATTCACAATTTCGGTACTTAATATATCTTTGAAGAATATAAAATATCTATGGATCATTTTTCTAAAGGAAAGCTATTTTCTTATAAAAACATGCAAAATAAGAAAAAATATTGTTAGGTTAGGTTAAGTTAGATTAGGTTAGGTTAAAATTAGAATTGAACTTTAAATTTCTTTATGTCTTTGTGAAATAAAGAACTGAAGTGGAAGATTTTTATTTTCTCTGCAGAAATTAGAATTGAATTGTGTTCTTTGGTAAAGTTCAGAAGAGAACTTGAACTTTTCTTCACTTCGAAGAGAAAATTTTAAATTGAACTAGAACTTTTCATCTTCCATGAAAATATTCACAAGTATAGTATTACTTTTTATATCTTCCACCGAAAAACTTAGAAATGAACTTTAAATTTCTGTATGTCATTGTGAAATAAAGAACTTAAGTGGAAGATTTTTATTTTCTTTGTTGAAATTAGAATCGAATTGTGTTCTTTAGTAAAATTCAGAAGAGAACTTGAACTTTTCTTCACTTCGTTGAGGAAATTGTAAATTGAACTAGAACTTTTTATCTTCCATGAAAATATTCACAAGTATGGTATTACTTTTTCTATCTTCCGCCGAAAAATTTAGAATTGAACTCTAAATTTCTATATGTCATTGTGAAATAAAGAACTTAAGTGGAAGATTTTTATTTTCTCTGGTGAAATTAGAATTGTATTGTGTTCTTTAGTAAAATTCAGTAGAGAACTTGAACTTTTCTTCACTTCGTTGAGGAAATTGTAAATTGAACTAGAACTTTTTATCTTCCGGGAAAATATTCACAAGTATGGTATTACTTTTTCCATCTTCCACCGAAAAATTTAGAATTGAACTTTAAATTTCTTTATGTCTTTGTGAAATTAAGAACTTAAGTGGAAGATTTTTGTTTTCTCTGGAGAAAATTAGCATTAAAGTGTGTTTTTTGGTAAAGTTCAGAAGAGAACTTGAACTTTTCTTCACTTCGTTGAGAAAATTTTAAATTGGACAAGAACTTTTCATCTTCCATGAAAATATTCACAAGTTTGGTATTACTTTTTCTATCTACCACCGAAAAATTAGAATTGAACTTTAAATTTCTTTATGTCTTTGGGAAATAAAGAACTGAATTGGAAGATTTTTGTTTTCTCTGGAGAAATTAGAATTGGAGAGTGTTCTTTGGTAAAATTCAGAAGAGATAAAAAACTTTTCTTCAATTTGTTGAGAAAATTTGGAACATTATTTAAAATTTTTTCATCCCCTTGAGAAAAATCTGAACCGAAGTGGAACATTTTTATATTATTTGGAAAAATGGAAATGATTAAAAACTAATTTCTTTTTCATAGAGATAGTGGTGAGAAAGATAAGTACTTCAAGTTGCAAAATGGGTTTAGGAGGGACATTAAGAAAGTAACTTGCTCTGAAATGGTCTTTGAAAAGCATTTCTTGGTGTTGAGGTAACCAAAAAGCTGTAAAGTATAGTTGTGGGTGAAAAAGATAAGTATTTCAAGTTGCAAAATGGGTTTAGGAGGGAGATTAAGAAAGTAACTTGCTCTGAAATGGTTTTTGAAAAGTATTTCTTGGTGTTGAGGTAACCAAAAAGGTGTAAAGTATAGTTTCGGGTGAAAAAGATAAGTACTTTAAGTTATAAAATGGGTTTAGGAGGGAAATTAAGAAAGTAACTTGCTCTGAAATGGTCTTTGAAAAGTATTTCTTGGTGTTGAGGTATCCAAAAAGCTGTAAAGTATAGTTGTGGGTGAAAAAGATAAGTACTTCAAGTTGGATAATGGGTTTTGGAGTGATATTAAGAAAGTAACTTGCTCTGAAATGGTATTTGAAAAGTATTTCTTGGTGTTGAGGTATACAAAAAGCTGTACAGTATAGTTGTGTGTGAAAAAGATAAGTATTTCAAGCTTGAAAATGGATTTTGGAGTGAGATTAAGATAGTAACTTGCTCAGAAATGGTATTTCAAAAGTACTTCTTGGTTTTGAGGTATCCAAAAAGCTGTAAATTATAGTTGGGGATGAACAAGATAAGTACTTTAAGTTGGAAAATGGGTTTAGGAGGGAAATTAAGAAAATAACTTGCTCTGAAATGGTCCTTGAAAAGTATTTCTTGGTGTTGAGGTATCTAAAAAGCTGTAAACTATAGTTGCGGTTGAAAAAGATAAGTACTTCAAGTTGGAAAATGGGTTTAGTAGGGACATTAGGAAAGAAACTTGCTCTGAAATGATCATTGAAAAGTATTTCTTGGTGTTGAGGTATCCAAAAAGATGTAAAGTATAGTTTCGGGTAAAAAAGATAAGTACTTCAAGTTGTAAAATTGGTTTAGGAGGGACATTAAGAAAGTAACTTGCTCTGAAATGGTCTTTGAAAAGTATTTCTTGGTGTTGAGGTATCCCAAAAGCTGTAAAGTATAGTTGTGAGTGAAAATGATAAGTGCTTCAAGTTGGAAAATGGATTTAGGAGTAACATTAAGAAAGCAACTTACTCTGAAATGGTCTTTGAAAAGAATTTCTTGATGTTGAGGTATCCAAAAAGCTGTAGAGTATATTTCAGGGTGAAAAACATAAGTACTTCAAGTTGGAAAATGGGTTTAGGATGATCATTAAGAAAGTAACTTGCTCTGAAAGGGTCTTTGAAATGTATTTCTTTGTGTTGAGGTATCCAAAAAGCTGTAAAGTATTGTTGTGAACGAAAAATATAAGTACTTCAAGTTGCAAAATGGGTTGAGGAGGGACATTAAGAAAGTAACTTGCTCTGAAATGACTTTTGAAAAATATTTCTTGGTGTTGAGGTATCCAAATCTGTAAAGTATAGTTGTGGGTGAAAAAGATAAATACTTCAAGTTAGAAAATTGGTTTATGAGGGACATTAAGAAAGTAACTTGCTCTGAAGTTGTTCTGAAAAGTGGATCTGGAAAATAGGTTCTTTAACTTGTTCTTAAAATATATAAAAAACCAATAAAAAATTATTAAAAAATGGAGAGGTGCCTCGTTGGGGGGCCCGGGGAGGGGGGGGGGCGAGCGGGGGGCCCGGGAGGGTGGGGGGAGCTTTTGGGGGCCCGGAGGGTCTGGGCGGACCAGGAGCAGACCGTTGGGGGTCTGAGGCGGGGTTTGGGGGGGCCCTTGTGGGAGGGTGTCCTTCTGTGATCGAAATTTTTACTTTTTAGTTTACTTTTTTTTGCGGCGCATCCCTGTGGCGCATCCTGCGGCGCTTTCCTGCGGTGCCTCCCTGCGGCACATCCTGCGGCGCTTTCCTGACCCACGGTGCATCCCTGCGGCACATCCTGCGGCGCTTTCCTGGCCCACGGCGCATCCCGGCAGCGCTTCTCTGGTCCGGCGGACCTTTGGGGGCCGGGGGAGGGCCTTTGGGGCATAGGGAGGGCCTTTGGGGCACAGCGAGGGCCTTTGGGGGTCCGGAGGGGCAGTTGGGGGCCAGTGGAGGGCCTTTGGGACCCCGTTGGTCCTTTGGGAGCTCGATGGGCCTTTGGGGGGCCCGGGGATGGTCTTTGGGGGTCTGGGTGGGCCTTTGGGGGCGCCGGTGGCCCTTTGGGAGCTTGGGGGGCCTGTGAGGACCGGGGGCTTCCTTCGGGGTTGGGGTAGGAGGATTGGAACCCTTTGGAGTTGGGTTAGAGGACCTCACAAAACTGTTCATATGAAACTTGTGTATTATAACGACCACAGAGTTTCACCCTTAAATTCTCTTCTAAAATCTCTTCAAAAATCTTCTTTTAAAATGTCTCTATCTGTTTCGCCGAAATAGTTCCATAACCTGTCTAAAACGCTTTCGCCCAAATAATCCCTAAACGTAAATTCAGCGTGTTCCTTTGTTATTGGCATCTCTGCGCTAATGCATTTCAAATTAATAAGAAGCCTTTTCGCGCGCTAAAACAATTCATCGCTATGATGCTTCTTGCCTAATTGTTTCCATGGCCTTGGGTTATTAATATCCTTTGGAGTTCGACCAGTGGAACTGTTCCCGAGGCACAGACATTAATGATTTGGATCTATTCCTGGAGAAATGTTTCTAGGCGAAAATTTTTAAAGTCTGACAGATGATGTCATTGATTGATTGATCTGTCAAGAAAGGGGAAATTAATTTGATGTTTTTAAGGGGAATTATTTATTCACGATAGGTTTCTTAAAAAATATAAAAGTAATTTCTGTGTGTTCCTTTTGTTTGGTATCTCTGCGCTAACTCATTTCAAATTTCTAGGAAACCCTTTCCTACGTTAATCTCTTCATCTCATAAATTTTCCAAGCTAAACTATTAGGGTTTCGTTAGAATATCAATTTATCTCTCCGACTTAAAGCTCCGTGAAGCCGTATTTAAAAATAGAATTTCTATCTCTTTAGACTCCCGCATAATTCCAAGATAACAAGTGATGTCAATTATAATTCCTGACACTAAAGATCAATGAAGCCCTATTTAAAAATAGAATATTAATTTTTCTCTCTGACCTAAAGAACGTTTATCCCTCAGACCTAAGATTAAAGAAGCCTTAATGTTTCTTAATTCTCCCCCTCGTGAATCAATAATTTCCCCTAGCGATTATGTAAATCAATTTCACATGTGCTACTCGTGACTGGACCTCGTGGTTTATGGTTTTCAATGTGATAAAGTTCCTGTTTTTCCAAGTGAGAAAATTCCTTTTTTTTCATTCTCAGTTACCAAACCATAAACCACGTGGTCCTGTCACCCTGTTTTTCAAATTCTCACTGACAAAAACCATAAAACATCCATAATTTGATGTTGACATCCGAGAAAAACATCAAAAAAATCGAACAACACACAAAACCATCCAAGAAAAAAACCATAAATGTGACAAAAATCATGTTTTTCCATGTGAGAAAATTCCTGTTTTTTCATTCTTACTGATAAAACCATATAACAGACATGAATTGCTGTTGACATCCATAAATGTGACATAGTTCCTGTTTTTCAAATTCTCACTGACAAAAACCATAAAACATGCATAAATTATGTCCTGTCCGCGCTGGTACCCCCTCCTCTACTGTCGCTTGAGATTTTGAACTTAAGCCCCTCTCACCCTCCCCAAGCTGTTGTCGATATATTACAAATGTGCTGTTTTAATCCCTAAGATACACATAGTGTCTTTTGATCTACATCTGCTCAAGTCAAGATTTGAGATCTGCTTAACCCTTCCGACGCTGCCTGAAAGATTCAACATGATCCCTCAAGCCATTCCCGAGACAAAGCAGATAATCTGAAAACTCGCATAAATTTACAGTCTTTTGATTTACTCAGGTATCCGTTTCATTTCTCGATTATACCCTTGTGAAACTCTGGGAATATTGGTTTACCAAATGATGCCTAATAGCTTTTCTAATCTCCACACATTGGCTAATTTACATAATCTATGGTCATTGTGCCAGGGGAAACCAACCAGTAAGGGCCACGAAACGGAGACCAGCACTGCAATTTTATTCTGGGAAGTTTCGTGTCCCATCAATCCTTCCGTCAAACTCAAAACGAGCAGAAATTAACATAAGTTGGGCTCAAAACCCCTATGCCTTCCCAAGGCCAGAACATAATTTACACTTTACTGAAAAAAATATAAATATTTTTACTTTTATAACTTTAATAAATCAAATAATATTAACATTTTGATTACTAAATATCAGTATCTGTATATTAAACTGACAATGCACATTCATTTGTATTTTTTCAGTAATGTGCAAATTATGTTCTGGCCTTGGGAAGGCATAGGGGTTTTGAGCCCAACTTATGTCAATTTCTGCTGGTTTTGAGTTTGACTCGGTTATTTATTGTAATTTCTTTTCGTTTTGGGTTTCATTTATTTATCGATGCTAATTTGTGGTAGTTTCACGCTTGGTAGATTATTTGATTTTATTTTTGCTCATTTTTTGTTTAATGGAGTTCTTTACTTTTCTTTGAAAAAATTATTTTATGGAAAAAATTTTTCTGATTAATTTCTGTTCGTTTTATATTGACATGGTCTTTTCAGGGAAAAAGAAAATGATACTTTAAATCTTTTTGTTTTTATTAAGACTTTATAGTTTGGCCTGCTATTTGCATGCTGGAGAAAAATCTTAAGCAATTTTTAACAACATTCACCCTTTTAAACATCGAATGAGCTCTTTTTGAAGTTTCTACAAAGACGCGTTCTATAAAAACCTTATATGCCCCCGGGGCATAACTTACAACCCTTGCCCTGAGGGCTGTGGGGGAGTGTCCTCCTCAAAAACATAATTTCTATCTGAAAATCCACAACACTGAACAAAATGGCTGTCTAAAAATTTTGATTGGATGTGTTTGGGGAAAAGGTGGGCGAGAGAGGGGGGCTAGTTGCCCTCAAACCACTTTCGACTATTAAAAAGGGTACTAGACCTTTGAATTTCCAATCGAATGAGCCCTTTTTCAAGTTTCTACGACAAAGATTTCAATAATAACTTAAATGCCCCCAGGGCATAACTTATAACCCTTGCCCTAAAAACTCTGGGAGGAGTGTCCTGCTCAAAAAGTATTATTTACTGCACTTTAACTGCGTGGAACAAAATAGCTATTTCAAATTTTAATTGGATGTGTTTGGGAAAATGGTGGTCGTCGAAGGGGTGTTAGTTGCCTTCCAATTACTGTCGACAGTTAAAAAAGGGCACTAGCACTTTGAATTTCTAATCGAATGAGCCCTTTTTGAAGTTTCTATGACAACGCGTTCAACAAAAACCTTATATGCCCCCAGGGCATAACTTAGATCCCATATCCTGAGAGCTGTGAGGGGTTTGTCATCCTAAAAGACCTAATTTACAGAGCTTAAAACTACGTTGAACAAAATGGCTATCTCAAAATTTTGATTGGATGTGTTTGGGGAAAAGGTGGGCGTGAGAGGGGGGTTAGTTGCCCTCTAATCATTTTTGACTATTAAAAAGGGGACTAGCCCTTTGAATTTCCAATCATAGGATTCTTTTTTGAAGTTTTACAACAAAGCCTTCTATAAAAACCTTATATGCCCCCAGGATATAACTTACAACCCTTGCCCTGAAGGGTGTGGGGGATGGGATGGGGTTTGTCATCCTCAAAGACCTAATTTACAGAACTTAAAACTACGTTGAATAAAATGGCTATCTCAAAATTTTGATTGGATGTGTTTGGGGGAATGATGGGCGTGGGGGGGGCTAGTTTCCCTCTGATCACTTTCAACTATTAGAAAGGGCACTAGCCCTTTGAATTTCCAGTTGAATGAGCCTTTTTTGAAGTTTCTACGACAACGCCTTCTATAAAAACCTTATATGCCCCCAGGGCAAAATCCTTATGCCCTGGAATAATCCAGTCATCCTTCAATGCATAATTTCCAGAACTTTCAACTACGTTGAACAAAATGGCGATCTCTAAACTTTGATTGAACATGTTTGGGAAAATGGTGGGCGTGAGAGGGGGGTTAATTACTCTCCACTCACTTTCGACTATTAAAAAGTGCACTAGACCTTTGAATTTCCAATCGAATGAGCCCTTTTTCAAGCTTCTACGACAAAGATTTAAATAAAAACCTTATATGCCCCCAGGGCATAACGTATAACCCTTGCCCTGAAAACTGGTGGGGGAGTGTCCTGCTCAAAGATATAATTTCCTGAACTTTAAACTGCGTGGACCAAAATGACTATCTAAAAATTTGGATTGGATATGTTTGGGGAAATGGTGGGCGTGAAAGGGGTGTTAGTTGCCTTCCAATAGCTTTCAACTATTAAAAAGGGCACTAGCCATTTCAATTTCCAATCGAATGAGCACTTTCTTGGAGTTTCTACGACGACGCGTTCTATAAAAGTCTTATATGCCCCCGGGGCATAACTTACAACCCTTGCCCTGAGGACTGTGGGGGAGTGTCCTCCTCAAAAAACATAATTTCTATCTGGAAATCCACAACACTGAAAAATACGGCAATTTAAAAATGTTGACTGGATGTGTTTAGGGAGAAAGGTTGGCGTGAGAGGAGGGCTAGTTATCCACAAATCACTTTAGACTATTAAAAAGGACACTAGCTCTTTGAATTTCAAATCGAATGAGCACTTTTTCAAGTTTCTACGACAAAGATTTCAATAAAAACTTTTATGCCCCCTGGGCATAACCTATAACCCTTGCCCTGACGACTGTGGGGGAGTGTCCTTCTCAAAGGTATAATTTCCTGAACTTTAACTGCGTGGAACAAAATGGCTATCTCAAAATTTTGATTGGATGTGTTTGGGGAAATGATGGGTGTGGAAGGGGTGGTAGTTGCCTTCCAATCACTTGCGACTATTAAAAAGGGCACAAGTCATTTCAATTTCCATTTGAATGAGCCGTTTTTGAAGTTTCTACTACAACGCGTTCAATAAGAACTTTATATGCCCCCAGGGTATAACTTACAACCCATGTCCTGAGGGCTACGAGGGGGTTGTCATCCTCGAAAACCAAATTTATAGAACTTGAAACTATGTTGAATAATGTGGCCATCTCAAAATTTTTATTGGATGTTTTTGGGGAAAAGGTGGGTATGGAGGAGGGTTAGTTGCCCTCCTACCACTTATGACTATTATAAAGGGGACTATCCTTTTGAATTTCCAGTCGAATAAGCCTTTTATGAAGTCTACTACGACAACGCGTTCTATAAAAACCGTATATACCCCCTGGGCATAACTAGCACCCCTGGTCCTTAGGGTTTTGCGGGAGTATCCTCTTGAAAAGCATAATGTCTATCTGAAAAACAAAAACGCCGAATAAAGTGGCTAACTAAAAATTTTGATAGGATGTATTTAGGGCGAAAATGGGCGTCAGAGGGGGGCTAGTTGCCTTCAAATTATTTTATACTATGAAAAAGGGCGCTAGACCTTTGAATTTCCAATCGAATCAGCCCTTTTTCAAGTTTCTACGACAAATATTTCAATAAAAACTTATATGCCTTCAGGGCATAACTTATAACCCTTGCCCTGAAGACTGTTGGGGGAGTGTCCTGCTCAAAGGTATAATTTCCTGAACTTTAACTGCGTGGAGCAAAATGGCTATCTCAAAATTTGAATTGGTTGTTTTTGAGGAAATCGTGGGCGTGGAATGGGTGTTAGCTGCCTTCCAATCACTTTTGATTTTTAAAAAGGGCACTAGCCATTTGAATTTCCAGTTAAATCAGCCCATTTTGAAGTTTCTACGACAAAGCGTTCTATAAAAACCTTGTATGCCGCCGGCTCATAACTTACAAACCTTGCCCTGAGGGCTGTGGGGGAATCCCCTCCTCAAAAAACATTATTTCTATGTGAAAATCAACAACGCTGAACAAAACGGCTGTCTAAAAATTTTGATTGGATGTGTTAGGCGAAAAGGTGGAAGAGAGAGGGGGGATAGTTGCCCTCAAATCACTTTCGACTATTAAAAAGAGCACTAGACCTTTGAATTTCAAATCGAATGAGCCCTTTTACAAGTTTCTACGACAGAGAGAATGGGCGTGATAGGGGGGCTAGTTGCCCTCCAATTACTTTCGACTATTAAAAAGGGTACTAGCCCTTTGAATTTCCTATTAAATGAGCCGTTTTTGAAGTTTCTAAGACAATGCCTTATATAAAAACCTTACATGCCCCCAGGGCATAACTTACAACCCTTTTCCTGAGGGTTGTGGGGGAGTATCCTACTCTAAAAAATATTTTCTTTCTGGAAATCAACTACGCTGAACAAAATGACTATCTAAAAATTTTGATTGGATGTGTTCGGGGGAATGATGTGCGTGGGGGGGCTAGTTGCCCTCCAATCCCTTTCGACTATTAAAAAGGGCACTAGCGCTTTGAATTTCCAGTCGAATGAGCCCTTTTTGAAGTTTCTACGACAACGCCTTCTATAAAAACCTTTTATGCCCCCAGTTATGCCAAGATGGGTGGGGGGGGGGCTAGTTGCCCTCCAATCAGTTTCGACAATTAAAAAAGGTACTAGCCCTTCGAATTTCCAATCAAATGAGCCTGTTTTGAAGTTTTTACGACAACGTCTTCTATAAAAACCTTATATGGCCCCAGGGCCTTATTTAAAAATCTTGCCCCGAGGGATTTGGGGGAGTATTCTCCTCAAAACATTTTTCTATGCGGAAATTAACTACGCTGAACAAAATGGCTATCTCAAAATTTTGATTGGATGTGTTTTGGGGAATGATAGGCCTGGGGGGGGTCAAGTTGCCCTCCAATCACTTTCAACTATTAAAAAGGGAACTAGAATTGTCAATTTCCAATCGAATGAGTCCCTTTTGAAGTTTCTAGAACGACCCCTTCCATATGAATTGCCCTGCTCTAAAGGAAAAAAAAAATACATAGTACATTGTGCCAAAATTGTTCTTATATGCCCTCAGGGCATAACTTAAAACCCTTGCCCCGAGGGTTGTGGGGGAGTGTACTCCTCAAAAAGATATTTTCTATTTGGAAATCAACTACGCTGAACAAAATGGCTATCTCAAAGTTTTGATTGGATGTGTTTGGGGGAATGATGGGCTTGGGGGGGGGGGAGGCTAGTTGCCCTCGAGTCAATTTTGACTGTTAAAATGGGCACTATCTACTCCTATTTCCAATCGAATTACTTTTCGAAGTTTCTACGACAACATCTTCTATAAAAACCTTATATGCCCCCAGGGCATAACTTAAAACCCTTGTCCCGAGGGTTGTGGGACAGTGTCCTCCTCAAAAACATATTTTCTATCTGGAAATCAACTACGCTGAACAAAATTGCTATCACAAAATTTATTGGATGTGTTTGGGGGAATGATGGGGGGGGGGGGCTAGTTGCCCTCCAATCACTTTCGAATACTGAAAAAGGTACTAGTTCTTGGAATTTCAAATCGAATGAGCCTGTTTTGAAGTTTCTACAACAACGCCTTCTATAAAAAAAAACCTTATATGCCCCCAGGGCATAACTTAAAACCCTTGCCCTGAGGGTTGTGGGACAGTGTCCTCCTCAAAAACATATTTTCCATCTGGAAATCAACTACGCTGAACAAAATGGCTATCTCAAAATTTTGATTGGATATGTTTGGGGGAATGATGGGCCTAGGGGAGGGGGGGGTAGTTGCCCTCCAATCACTTTCAACTATTAAAAAGGGAACCAGAACTGTTAATTTCCAATCGAATGAGCCCCTTTTGAAGTTTCTACGACGACCCCTTCCATATGAAGTGCCTTGCTCTAAAGGAAAAAAAAATTCATAGTACATTGTGCCAACATTGTTCTTATTTCCCCTCAGGGCATAATTTAAAACCCGTGCCCCGAGGGTGGTGGTGGAGTGTCATCCTCAAAAATATATTTTCTATTTGAAAATCAACTACGCTGAACAAAATGGCTATCTCAAAATTTTGATTGGATGTGTTTGGGGGAATAATGGGCACGGGGGGGGCTAGTTGTCCTCCAATCTCTTTTTTCTATTAAAAAGGGCACTAGCCCCTCCAATTTCCAATCCAATGAGCCCTTTTCGAAGTTTCCACAACAACTCCTTCGATACGGAGTGCCTGCCGAAGAAAAAAAAACACATTGTGGTCACATCGTTGTTTACGGTTTTCAATTTCCAATTGAATGAGCTCTTTTGAAGTTTCTACGACAGCGCTTTCAATAAAAACTTTATATGCCCCATGGCATAACTTACAACCCTTGCACTGAGCGCTCTGAGGGGTTTATCGTCCTAAAAGACCTAATTTCTAGAACTTTCAACTACGTTGAACAAAATGGATATCTAATAATTTTAATTCGATGTGTTTGGGAAAATGGTGGGCGTGAGAGGGGTGTTATTCGCTATCCAATCACTTTTCTACTATCAAAAAAGGCACTAGCCCTTTCCATTTCCAATTGAAAGAGCCTTTTTGAAGTTTCTACGACAACGCTTTCAATAAAAACTTTATGTACCCCCATGGTATAATTTACAACCCTTGCCCTGAGGGCTGTGGGGGGAAGGAGTGCCATCCTTAAAGGCCTAATTTCCAAAACTTTCAACTAAATTGAACAAAATGGCTATCTAAAAATTTTGATTGGATGTGTTTGGGGAAAAGGTGGGCGTGAGAGGGGGGCTATTTGTCCTCAAATCACTTTCGACTATTAAAAAGGGTACTAGCCCTTTGAATTTCAAATCGAATGAGCCCCTTTTCAAGTTCATACGACAAAGATTTCAATAAAAACCTTATATGCCCCCAGGGCATAACTTATATTCCTTGCCCTGAGGGCCGTGGGGGATTTCCCTCCTCAAAAACATATTTTCTATTTGGAAATCAACTACGCTGAACAAAATGGCTATCTCAAAATTTTGATTGGATATGTTTGGAGGAATGATGGGCGTGGAGGAGGGGGGGGGGGCTAGTTACCCTCCAATCACTTTCGACCATTAAAGAGGGCACAAGCCACTCCGATTTCCAATCAAATGAGATATTTTCGAAGTTTCTACGACAACTCCTTCGATACGAAGTGCCAGGGTATGGAGAAAAAAACAAAAATAAACACATTGTGCCCACATCGTGGGCACAATAGTGCTGCCTATGATAGAAGACCGAAAATTATGCACATTTTCAATCTATTTTGTTTTATTGGTATTCCCCCTGCCAATCCACACAAAGTTCTACAGTACAACTATGATTAATTTTTTTTGCAAAAATGTGTCCAAATCATAGCCAGAGGGCGCTGAAAATTTGGAAAATGGATTAATTCTAGAACGCGATGTTAAAAAAAAAAAGAGTTTTTGATTTCTTCAGTTTTGTCACCGCCCATAAAAAAATAAAGTTCTGACTATTTACCCTCCTCTCAAGTGAAATTAAATTAAGTTCACTTAATTATTAAAATTTTAGTGTAGTAGAAAGTCAAATACTTTCAAGCAGAATTCTAGTACAGATAAGATTTTGCATTGGGATAAGGTTACGCTTTATATTTTCTTTTCGTTAGTGTTTGTTTACAGTCTTAAAGGTAGTTCGTTCAGTTTTTTCTAAAATGGAGATTTATATAATGTCAATCAAGATTCATGTATGTGCATTGATAATCTCAACAAAAAACAATATTATGCAAACAGAGGGTCAATTACCCAGGCAAATTGTGTATAAAAAAAGTGACACCTGTTAATTTTTTCGTTTCTTTTAATTAATCAACAAAAATTTACCCACATTATTTCCTATTCACAACATCTGCTGGTACTTCAGTCCTTGAGCAAATTGTCCATAACTTTGATTAACAAAAATACCGTGTCAGTAGAACCAAAATTTTTCAAGAATTATTATTCACAAAAGGCCGTTACCCGATATTGGCCTTCTACGTGGTTGGCTATGAGGCAAAACGATTGTGGTTAACTTGATTTCAGGAAATGCTGGCAGCGCCTGAAGCGGTATTTTGCTTACGCAAAAATAGTTAATGAAGTGAGAGTCAATTTTTAATGTTGCAATAAACCGAGTAGATTTTCAATTTAGTGTCATGAGGTATTCAAATGATAGGATATCTTTAAAAAAATTTAGCCCAAGCTAGACAAAATTAGAAAAAAACAACATATATAACACTGGATTAGTTATTATCAAGCCTCCTTTTGACGCAATAATTTTCACACCCAAAAGTTGAGCAGAAACCAAAAAGATGGGTATTTGGAAGGCGAAGACTGGAGGAATAAATAGTGTATGCACAAGAAGTAAAGATTCTATTATAAGTAAAACATTGGCGTAATTTTGTTAAAATCATGGGGGGGGGGGCAAAGTTTGAGCCAATTTTCCCAAATAAAGCGAAAATGACAGTAAAAACTGGAAAATGAGCCATATTGTACCATAGAGGTTAAGATATACTAAGGAAAATTAACCCGTTTCTGTGGATGCTTGAATTATGCAGGCTTATCTTAGGTTAGACAAGATTTTTAAGAAACTAGATTTCAGCTGCGGGGGTGGGGGGCAGTGGGATGTGGGGGTAGGCAAAACTGAGGTCTGTGAGGGGAAGTTGCCCCCCTGTCCCATAGAAAATCACGCCCCTGAAATAAATCACTTTTTACAAAAAAACCTGTTACTATATGTTATGATCAAAATAAATTTAGAGCTGGTAAAGAATCTCTGACCCGCAAATCTTAGCATGTGAAGGGCTTTCGGATCAGCACCCTCTCCTAAGAATCTCATGTTTCTTACAATTTTCCCCATAATTTCTAAATTCATGCATAAAATGTGTCATCTACTCCTTCTTTTCTCTAATTTGTCCCTCATTGATATACATTCCTGCATATATACTTATTCCGTCTAGGCTCCAGGCTAAGTTCATGGTGAATTAGGTTCATGTCCAAGGTGGCGATTCTACAAGGAACTTAGCAAGTCGGAATTTCTAGTGTTTTTCATGTCTTTTGCGGTATTTTTCCTTTTTTTTTTTTTTTTTTTTTTTTTTTTTTTTAAATTTGTCTCTCCCTCTGAAATATGTTCCAGCCAATGTGTTTATCCATGCCATACTGTATATGAAATTCGGATCAGCTAGGTTGCAGCGCTAAATCAGGAAGCTATTTTGTGTCCATGGTGACAATTTTAGAAGATACTTGGCAAATCGGAGAAATACATAGAAAATTTTAGACTGTTGACGCATTGCCAGCTCTTTTTACAGTGGAGGTGCGTGCAGTACTTGCCCGGTACAATACAGCTCAATTAAACCGAAGAGTTAGGAGGGGCGGGTATGTTGTAAGGAGGTTCCTATTGGCAGTCCTAGATAGACAATTTGGTTCTAACTAAATTGCTCCAGCGGAACGATTAATGCTGTATCGATTTGTGGTGCCCGAAATAGGTCCAGAGGCGTCATTTGGGGCGGGAAAGTTGCCCTCCCAATAATTTGGAAAAATTTTTTTATTTATATAGCCCAAGTAGTATCCCCTCAATCTATTCTACGACACCCATGCCCATGGATTCCACGACACCCATGGATTCCACGGCACCCCTGGATTCCATGACATCCCTGGATTGCCGTGACATACCTATCGTACAATACAAGCGATGCCCGTCATTTCATGAGAACCAGCAGGTGCATGTTGCGTCAGAGGGAATGTTTAATTTCGGTTGTTATGCTTAAAAACCTAATGTTGTAGGGGAAACCTTCAGGGCTTTCTTTACCTCTTGATTCTTCTTCAAAATACCTTCGAGGTCTTTTTTATCCCAGAACTTCCCTTTAAAAACCTTCAGGGGCTCCTTTATCCCAGGATTTTGCTTTAGATACCTTCAGGGGCCCCACTGGTGAGGCGCCTTCAAGACGCCAGACTTTAGCAACCTTTTCAACTGGGGCCCTAACAGTCAATTCCATGGGGCCCCCTAGCTTCCAATTTTATTGGGGGCTCTAACATAACCACGGGGAGGGGGACTAGCAACCATGTCAACCGGGACCCTAGGAGACCTAGCAGTTAATTACACGGGTGAGCCCTAGCATTCAATCTCACCGGGGCCGTCTTTCACTCAATTCCAATGGGGGGGGGGGCTAGCGGGCAATTCAAGTGGGTCCCAAGCACCCAATCCCATCGGAGGACCCCATAGCATTCAATCTCACCGGGAATCCTATAATTCAATCCCACCGGATGGGCCCTAGCGGGCAATTTCACTGGGGGGCTTAGCAACCAATTCCAACGGACGGTCCTAGCATTCAATCCCACTGGAAGCCCCCTTGCGGGCAATTCCAATGGGGGAACTCTAGCAACCAATTTCAACAGGGCCCTAGCAGTCAATTCCAACGGGAGGTCCTAGCATTCAATTCCACCGGTTACCCATAACCTAACCTAATCAACAGGGCCCTAGCTTCCAATTCCATCAAGGGGCTATCAAGCAATTTCAACGGGGGGACCCTAGCAACTAATTCCGACGGTGCCCTAAGCTAATCAACGGGACCCCTAGCTAACGATGTCACCGATAAGACGTTTTTCCAAGACGTTTTTCAAGATTTCTTTAGTTCATACGTAATGGGGAATCTTTACCAGTGTTAAGGATGACGCATTCAGACGTGAATTGTTTCTTCAGGCCCCTTGGGGAATCTCAACTTGTAACTGAGCTAGAACACACGTGGGTGTTACGTAATGACGCTATACGTGGGTTGTTACATATTACTTTAAGAGATTTTATTTTTCTTTCAATATATTCTTCTCAGAGGACCTTTAAATTCTAATGATTTTGTCCCATTGAGGATTCGAAAGGCCATTTCCATACAATGGAATGGAGCGTTAATCAGCTGAACCAGCAATCTATTTCTAATGCTATGATTTGGCTAATACATTCTACGAAATAGCCTATTGCACGTAAGGAGAATCTCCTGTTTCATTTATTGGCTCGATTAAATTATTTCCAGCCCTTTCCATATGAGAGCACAAAAGCATCCAATCCTATTGAGAGAGAGAGAGAAAAATTCATTTTTATTAAAGACCGACCAATATTCACAAGAAAATCAAATCAAGCAGACTTACAACGTGAAAATCTATACAGATTTGTTTGTTGCAGGACTCCATATTTTACTGACTTACTACATATAAATTAAAAAAAAAAGAAGGAAAAATGCAATTTTATTAATAAATAAAAATAAACCTCGTGGGAGCCTTGAACCAATACTTACAGAAGATAGAAGACAGAATACAGCCCCCGTCACCCATTCTTATTCATCAAGAATTTCTCTATCTTATTTTTAAAAGAGGACACACTCTCAGCCATCCTAGTGCTTTCCGGAAGACTACTCCATACCGAAACACCCACATGCCTAAATACAAAACTAGACCTAGCAGTGTGTCGTCTCTCTTGCACTAGGTCCGTGGAATTACTTGTATCCTAAGAAGTGTACACAAAATTTGATGATAAAACATCACAAAAATGCTTAGGTGCTAGTTTATTTAAACACTGATACACGAAAATACTGGTCCAATAATCTTTCAACTGCCCAGACTTTAAAATGTTTACTCTAATACGACTAATAATAACTCTAGTACGACAATAACTCTAGTACGACTAAAAATCATGTAATTAGTTTTACTCGCATTCACTGCTAAGCAACTAAGACTAATAAAACATGCAGGTTAAGTAGAACTTTATTTGCTTTTGAAACAAGCTCACTCAAAGCCTTTCCAGCAATCGTTATAGCTGTGTCAGCCTTAATGGATGTTAGGGAGGTATCAGGAATGTAGAAAAGTAACGTAAAAGGCTTATAAAGGATAACATATAAGCAAAAAGAACCATAAAATCACAGAAACAGCAGTTAGAACTCAACAAACGGAAAAAAACGTGAAAAAACCTGATATATGATAAAATATAAGCAAAAGCAATCGTGAATTAAAGAAAGTTAGGGGTCCTAGCAAATAATTCCAGAGGAGGGGGGGGGTGATATTAGAGGTAAATCTAACCAACATTAAGATACTTTGAGAACTTTTGATGAAAACGCTATGTTTCTTTGGGGCAAGACTATGCACCCCCGGGTGACAAGTGTACATTTGAATAATATTTTCTCTTTGAATTTCACATAATCTCACTAGAGGTAAATTTAAGCCCTATTAAGAGCTATCTCTGAGAGTTTTTAACAAAAAGCTGCGTTTCTTTGGGGACTAAGACTATGCACTTCCGGTTGACATGCGCACATTTGAATAATGTTTTCTCTTCAAATTTCACATAGTCTCGTTAGAGGTAAATTTAAGCCATATTAAAGTACTTTTGAGAGGCATTAATGAAAACACCACGTTTCTTTGGGGCCAAGACTATGCTTTCCCAGTTGACAAGCGCACATTTGAATAATATTTTCTCTTCAAATTTTACAAGCCCTATTAAGAGCTATTTGTGAGACCTTTAAACGAAAACGCCGCATTTTTTGGAGGGTCAAGACTATGCAGCCCCGGTTGACAAGTGCACATTTGAATAATATTTTCTCTTCAAATTTCACATAATCTCGTTAGAGGTAAATTTACCATATTAAGGTATTTCTGAGAGGTATCAATGAAAACGCCGCTTTTCTTTGGGGCAAGACAATGCACCTTCAGTTGACAAGCGTATATTTGAATAATATTTCCTATTCAAATTTCACATAATCTCGTTAGAGGTCAATTTAACCGTATTAAGATATTTCTTAGAGGTATTAATGAAAACGTCGCGCTTCTTTGGGGCAAAACTATGCATCCCCAGTTGACAAGCAAACATTTGAATAATATTTTCTCTTCAAATTTCACACAATCTTGTTATTGGTGTTTTTAAGCCATATTGAGGTATTTCTGAGAGGCAATAATAAAGACAACGCGTTTCTTTGAGGCAAGACTCTGCACCCCCGGTTGACAAGCGCACATTTGAAAAAATTATCTCTTCAAATTTCACATAATCTCGTTAGAGGTAGATTTGACCCGCATTAAGATATTTCTGAGAGGTATTAATGAAAACGCCACATTTCATTGGGGCAAGACAATGCATCCAGGTTGACAAGGGCTTATTTGAATAATACTTTCTCTTCAAATTTCACATCATCTCCTTAGAGATAAATTGAAACAATATTAAGAGTTATTTCTGAGAGGTTTTAATGGAAAATCTACGTTTCTTTTGGCCAAAGCACCCCCCAGTTGACAAGCGCACATTTCAATAATATTTTCTCTTTAAATTTCACCTGATCTCCTTAGAGGTAAATCTAACCCGCATTAGGATATTTTAGAGGCCTTTTAATAAAAATGCCTCGTTTCTTTGAGCCAAGACAAGGCACCCCCTGTTGACACGCGCCCATTTGAATAACATTTTCTCTTCAAATTTCACCTAATCCTGTTAGAGGTAAATTTAAACCACATTAAGATATTTTTGAGGGATTTTAATGAAAATACCTGGCTTCCTTGACTGTGCTTTAAGTAAAAAAAAATTCTTTTAACACCTCTCAGCTTATGTTAATCACCGTAAATCATGTTAATCACAACAATTCACACCACTGTGACAATATGTGGCTAAGTCACCCTAGCATCCAATTCCAGAGGGGGTGGGTTGCTGTTAAAGATAGATTGGAACCAAGTTAAGAGTTATTTCTGAGAGGTTTATGGAAATTCTACGTTTCTTTAAGCCAAGGCTATGCATATTCACGCCGCCGTGACAATTTGCGGCTGGCCCACCCTAGCAAGCAATTCCAGAGGAGAGGGTTGTTATTGTTGTAAAGTGTATTTTATGGTATTTGAGTGGTGTTGTCGTAGATGCCTTTATTTTCCCTTTACAGGGGAGATAAACTATGGCCCTAAGGTATTTAAAATTCGGTAGCGTGCCTTAGGCTATGACCGGACTAATGAGGCGTACCGACTGGTTATGTTCGAAGGGCTAAAGGTAGATCATAGAGAGGTTAGCTATGATGCAATACTTTTATTCAATTAACATATGATAATACTAGATATATACTTTCTACTGGGACTGGCTGTTCCAAATAGACCACAAGTCTCGGAAAACTACAATAATATATAATAAGATATTTGGACACTTACAATGATTCGACAATATTCCGAGGTATTTCTAAATCAACAGACCAGAGGTCAGTCCGGCATAAAGCTAGCATCAGTCTCCCCCTTTCCATCAAATGTATCTTTTATACCTTTTTATGAACCACACCTTCCTTTAACCAGCCGACGCAATAGCTAGGAAGTGGTGATTTCTCAGTTTCCCGTTAAACAGAAATTTGGCAGAATATATTCCTTATCTTAATAAGAAGTTGTATTTCTAAACTTTGTATTTGTGTCTTAATATATTTTTACTAAATTCTAAATTGAATAAATTAGAAGCTTTACCACAATACTCCCCATTTACAGAAGAATTGTCCCAATTCTCAATATTTTATTTTTAGAACAACTTAATTTTGTTTACAGCTGTTGTGCTGCCATCTTTGGGTCATTATGTGCATATACCCTTAATGGGTTTCCTTAGGGTCATGTTTCTGGTCCAATATAGGCCATCTTCTTTTTTTTTGTCGAAGGATTTCAATTTGAAGTTCATCCTTGTTTCTCTTTTTCTCTGTCTCTAGGACTGAAAAATACTCTTTTTACCCTTCTTCATATGCATCTTCTGTTTTAACTTGACCCTAAGTGGCTTAAGCATTATATTATTGGTTCTGCTTAAATTAGATTTCAAGTTATATTAGAAAAGTTTATGAATTATTTGAGTTTAAATTTAATTCCCATTAATAATTTAATTTATTTGAGTGATGTGGTTGATATACCGTTTATTTTTTGGTTTAGAAATGCCTTGGATAAATTACACATACCATTTTTGGTTTTTAAATTTTCATATATTTTTCCAGCACAAAGCATTTTCACATATTTCAATAATATAAGCCATTTGGGCTATGTAGCACATTCTCTAGGCCTAAATTAAGTTCTGATTTCATCTCACTTTCTGATAAACTTGTAGTAAAGTCTGTAAGACTGCTATAATTTCCAACATATCAGTTGATCAGGTATGGTTTGGTTTCTGATTGTATGGGATAATAGTATAAGGATAAATTTGAAGGGGCTTCAAAATTTGTTACTTCTCAAAAGTCCGTCAAAATATGATTGAAAAAAATGGATCTGAAATTATGTTACAAAAAATTTGATTTCCAAAAAAATAGCAACGGCTGTATCTAAAATAAATATTCACATTAGTATACACATAAAGCATAATTTGTTACCTATATACAGTAAAAAAAACACTCAAAATTTGTATATATCACTGCATTCTTTTTTTTACGAAAGTTAATTGCTTTTAATTACTTTCTCCTCTTTTTACTCTTAATATATAATTATTAATCACTGAACAGATTGTTTCACAATAAAAATATATCTATACGTTGACTCGATGTCAAACATTTATATATTGCATTAAATCACTAGTTAAAACTTAAAGAAAATAAAAATATAGTATATATATACAAGCATAGTGTAATAGTTTACACAAGTATTTTTTTTAATTCGCAAAACTAGATAGGATATTTAACTACTGGTTAAAACTTAAAGCATTTAAAATTTAAAACACGGTATAGACTAGCATTGGAATTAATTCCAATTAGTGTTTTATGAATTGCTTATGAAGTATTAATGTAGAATACTTCTTAAATGATATAAAAATAAAAAAACACAAATACTGAACATATTAATTCACTATATTTACATGGATAGTTTAGGTTATATACTATATATATATATATATATATATATATATATATATATATATATATATATATATATATATATATATATATATATATATATATATATATATATATATATATATATATATATATATATATTAACCGATGTTATGATGATATACCACTTAATTGTTAAAAACAAATAATAATTATGTACCCTAATAATTTATTCAATCACTGCAATATTTGTTCTTTTTACAACTTTTAAATAAGCCCGCCAAGACTTTTATCTGAGAAGTCTTAACTGCAATTTAAAATAAAAATAAATCTTCCCTAACTACTAGATTTATACACTATAATTGAGCACTGTGATTAGTCTCCATATAAGGGCCTAGCAATTGTTCATATAACATGACTTTGCTATTTACATTTCTATAATTTTTTTTTCCTTTCGATAACAATTCCATATTTATAAAAGTTTTCAAAATACATTTATAATTGTATATATTTTCCCAATTACATTAATACAAATTTATATATATCTTTTCCTAATACGACTATATACATTTTCTTATTCTTATTCAGACATTTCTGTTTGTTTATTCAGACTTTTGAGCTTTCTAATTCTTTTCGAGTTTTTGGTACTTGAGACAGTTTTATAACGTTTTTGCCTGTAATCTCTCTTTTTTTCAGCTTTAATGTCCTTTTGGGTTAAGGCTTCATTTACAACTTGGATCTGATAAGTTAAAAATTTTAGCTGTTCACCTTATACCTCTTATGCCAGTATCAAATGACTCTTGCCTATACTCTGAAGGTTTCTTACCCAGGCTGCCTTCTGGTAGCTCCTTATAACGTTTCCAGGTTCCCTTGTCATCGGCTACAGCTAAAAGGACTATTATGAACCTGCACATACAAAAATTAATTATTTATAGTATTGCCACACTTTTTATTTGTGGCCACAGTTTTCTCTCGGGCTATTCTTTTATCAAACAAAGTGACCCTTCTGCAAAAAAAAAATACCGTGCCTTCATGGGGCACAGTAATTTATTTTTTTGACATACAAGTGACAATGATTATTTTCCCTTTAACTTCCCAACTTTTAGTGGTTTTATCTTAGGTTTCAACTTCAACTTAAGTCCTTACGGACATTATGTGCCTTCTTGTAATTTTTAATGCTATGTTAGTCTTTTTTCTGAACACGACTCCCACATAAGAGAGCATAATTTTCCCCTGTCTACTTGGAGCTTTTCTCCAATATTTCTATTAATCTCGGCCCGAGTTAACCACTGTAACGGTGGTTCCGTAGTATAAATGCTACTTATTTAGTACAATTTTTAATTTTAGTACAATTAATGCTACATATTTTGTACTGATCTAGTACAATTTTCATACTAGTTTCATACTAGTTTCATACTAGTACAATTGTTCGGCAGGTTCAATAAGTACGTATAACAGAGTTTAACTGACTCCATTCAGTTTCTTTTCATTTTAATTTCGTTTGGTTATATTTTCAACTTGAACCCTTCTCTTTTTTTTTTTGATTATTTACTTCAATGAAGCCTAAGGTTTTTTTAAAGCTTTTTATTCCGTTTTTTTTTCAGTAAAATAGGTCTTTTCTAAGCCTATATTTATATGTTTTATGTTTTATTAAATAAATTTTACAAGTTTTTATTCTAATGGCCCATTTATGGTCAAATTCACTATCTCCTTATTTTTGAGAGGTTGGGGGGGGGGGTTGTCTAATTTTTAATTTTTTTTATATAATTAAATTTTTTCTGTACAAAAGTGTTTGTGTTAGAAAAGTACTGTATTCTTCAGTTGATTTTTAGAACACTTTTAATTAAGTTTTACCCCGAATTTGCTAGTTCTCATTTCTTCATAAGAATGTACGTTTTTACGACATCCTGATTCCCGCAAAATTTTGTGGTTTTTATCGTAAACTCATATTCTTTATTTACGGTACTTTAGAAAAAAATAATGCCTAATTCGTGCCAAAATTTGTTTAGAGATAGGGGTTATCAGTACCCACTGTCGTTTCCCTTATATCTTTTATATTATTCGCGTCTGGTATTTATCCTCAGTTTAATTTGTGCCTTAGTTTTATATAGTCATTGAGTGTAATTTGTCCCTTCCGTGATATTTTGACTATTACACTGTTCTACCAGTTTATTGGTTTAGTGTCCGGGCAGAGTCACCACGTCCTATTTACTTTTAGGACGTAGGACTCTACCCGAACATTCAGCTCAAACCTCCTCCCAAGTTTGACTTTTATTCCGGATATACATTTGGTTAGCTTGGTGGATCCCCCAAATGACAAGACGCTTTGCAACTTTCGTTTCTAAGTGCAATTAGTTCTGTCATAGTTGTTTTTTACCTGTAATATCCTTACCCTGTTACTTCTCTTAATGGTGCGTTGGGAATTTATCTAATATGTAAAATTAATTATACCCGAGAAAACTTTGTTTTACAAGGTGCTATACTTTTAAATTTTGACCCATTTTATCTATGGCTTCTTATTTATATACACCATCCTTATTGGTAAGTGTTTAATTTATTATATCTTCTACTATTTGTAGTAAGATTACAGCTAGCTTGTGCATGTTGCGGCCACATAATGTAAACTCTTGCTGTTTTTCCCATTATAATAATTTTAGAATTCTTCAAAAACTATTTTTTTTTTAATTCGACTGAAAGTGTCACCTCAGAGAGTCAAAGGGCAGTAGATACATTGCATTTAATTAACAACGAGATACCAGCAGTGATTTGGCTCACTCCATATTTGCTAGCTTCCAATGACCCTATTTCAGTAGACTATCCTCCTTCGCGTTTCTTTTCTTTTTCTTTCTTTTTTTTTACATAATTCAATTTTTTTCTGTCCAAAATTGCTTGTGTTAGAAAAGTATCCCACCGCTGCCACCAGTTGTTGTAAAGTGTATTTTATGGTATTTGAGTGGTGTTGTCGTAGATGCCTTTATTCTCCCTTTATAGTGGATATAAACTATGGCCCTAAGGTATTTAAACTTTGGTAGCGTGCCTTAGGCTTTGACCAGACTAATGAGGCGTACCGACTGGGTATGTTCAAAGGGCTAAAGGTAGATCGTAGAGAGGTTGGCTACAATGCAATAATTTTATTCAATTAACATATAATAATACTATATACATATTTTCTACTGGGACTGGCTGTCCGAAGTAGACCCCAAGTCTTGGAAAAGTACAATAATATATAATAAGATACTTAGACACTGAAAATGATTTGAAAATATTCTGTGGTATTTCTAAATCAACGGACCAGAGGTCTGTCCGGCATAAAATTAGCAACAGTCTCCCCCTTCCCATAAAATGTATCTTTTATACATTTTTATCAACCACACCTTCCTTTAAACAATCCAAGTAATAGCTAGGAAGATTTAATTTCTCAATTTCCCGTTAAGCAGAAACTTGGCAGGATATGTTCCTTATCTTATTAAAAAGTGGTATTTCTAAACTTTGTATTTGCGTCTTAATATATTTTTACTAAATTCTAAATTGACTAAATTAGAAGCTTTACCACATTATTAGAGATAAATTTAAGCAATATTAAGAGTTACTTCTGAAAGTTCTTAACGCAAATGTCTCATTTCTTTGACTAAATGTTAGATTTCAGTCACCCCACAGCTGAAAAATTCTTTTAACATCTCCCATCTTAAATTTAAGCAAGATTTTGTTCATGGAATTTGTTGCGTGCTACCTTTTGTTTGTGGAACGTTACATGTTGATTTTTCTCTTCGTGACACTTCTACATTGATTTTTCTCCTCGTAGAGCTGATTTTCTTCAAGGAATTTGTTGCATGCATTTTTTTTTCATAGAACTTGCTGCGTGCTGATTTTTGTCCATGAAGCTTATTACATGTTGATTATTTTCTTCGTGAAACTTATGCATTGATTTTAAATCACATGAAACTGATTTTGTTCATGGAACGTGTTGCATGCTGATCGTTCGTGAAACTTGTTGCAAGTTTATGTTTCTCTTCTTGAAAATCGTATATTGCTTTCTGTCCTCATGAAACTGATTTTGTTCATGGAACTTGTTGCGTGCTAATTTCTGTTTGTAGAACTTGTTGCATGCTGATTTTTCTTCGTGAAACTTGTTGCATTTTGGTTTTTCTCTTTTTGGAACTTGTACATAGATATTTCTCCTCGAGAAATTAATTTTGTTCATGGAACTTGTTGTGTGCATATTTTTGTTATTGGAACTTGTTTCGTGCTAATTTTTGTTCGTGAAACTTGTTGCATGTTGTTTTATTTCTCTTCGTGAAACTTGTACATTGATTTTTTTTCCTCGTGAAACTGATTTTGTTCATGGAAGTGATTGCTTGCTGATTTTTGTTTTTGGAACTTGTCGCATGCTGATTTTAGTTCGTGAAACTTGTTGCATGTTAATTTTTCTCTTAGTGAAACTTGTACATTGATTTTTCTCATCATGAAATTTATTTTGTTCATGGTCCTTGTCGCGTGCTTATTTTTTTTTCGTGAAACTTGTTGCATGCTGATTTTTGTTCACAATACTTCTTGCATGTTCATTTTTCTCTTCACGAAAATTGTACATTTATTTTTCTTCTCGTGAAACTGATTTTGTTCATGGAACTTGTTGCGTGCTGAGTTTTGTTCATGCAACTTGTTGCGTGCTGATTTATTGTTCGTGAAACTTGTTACATGTTGTTTTTTCTCTTCGCGAAACTTGTAAATTGGTTTTTTCTCCTCGTGAAACTAATTTTGTTCATGGAACCTGTAGCGTGTTGATTTTTGTTTGTGGAACTTGTTGCGTGCTCATCTTTGTTCGTGAAACTTGTTGCATTTTGATTTTTCTCTTTGTGAAACTTGTACATTGATTTTTATCCTCGTGAAACTGATTTTTTTCATGGAACTTGTTGCATGCTGATTTTTGTTCTTGAAGATTGTTATATACTGATTTTTCTCTTCGTGAAACTTGCATATGAATTTTTCTTCTCGTGAAACTTATTTTTTTCATGGAACTTGTTGCACGCCTTTTTTTTGTTTATGGAACTTGTTGCGTGCTGATTTTTGTTGGTGAAACTTTTTACAAGTTGATTTTTCTCTTAATGAAACTTGTACGTTGATTTTTCTCAATGTGAAACTCGTTCTGTTCGTGGAGCTTGTTGCCTGCTGATTTTTTTTCATGAAACTTGTTGCATGCTGTATTTTCTCTTCATGAAACTTGTAAATTGATTTTTTTCTCCTCACGAAACTGATTTTTTTCATGGAACTTGTTGCGTCCTGATTTGTGTTCACGGAACTTGAGTAAGTGTTTACTTTTGTTCGTGAAACTTGTTACATTTTGATTTTTCTCTTAAGGTTTTTCTCTTAGATTAGGTTAGGTTAGATGACGCGTCATCTAACCTAACTTAACCTAACCTATTATGTTTAAGTTAGGATAGGTTAACTCATCCTACTAGCATATGATGATAAATTAAATTTCACAAACAAAATCAGCATGCAACATGTTGCATGATCAAAATCAGTTTCAGGAGGACAAAAATCAAAGTACAAGTTTTACGCGGAGTACAATCAACCCATAACTAGTTTCATGAACAAAAATCATCACGCAACAAGTTCCACGGACAAAATTCAGCATGCAGCAAAATCCATGAACATAATCAGTGAACATAATCATCAATGTAAAATTTTCGCGAAGAGAAAAATCAACATGCAACAAGTTTCACGAACAAAATTCAGCTATGAACAATATAAATTTTGCGATGAGAACAATAAACATAACAAGTTTCACGAACAGAAATCAGCATGCAACAAGTTGAACAAACAAAAATCAGCACGCAACAAGCTCCATGAATAAAATCAGTTTCACGACGAGAAAAATCAATGTACAAGGTTCACGAAGAGAAAAATCATCATGCAGCAAGTTTCGCGAACAAAAATCAGCACGCAACAAGTACCACGAGGGAAAACCAGCACGCAATAAGTTCCATGAACAAAATATGTATCACGAGGAGAAAACAAATAATTTACAAGTTTCACAAAGAGAAACTTACAACAAGTTTCACGAACAAAAAATCAGCACGCAACAAGTTCCACAAACAAAATCAGTTTCACGAGAAAAAAAAATCAATGTACAATTTTTGCGAAGAGAAAAATCAACATGCAAGAATTTTCACGAACAAAAATCAGCATGCACCATAGTTCCGCAAATAAAATCAGCAAGCGACAAGTTCCATGAACAAAATAAGTTTCACAATGAGAGAAATCAAATTAAAAGTTTCACGAAGAGAAAAATCAACATGCAACAAGTTTCACGAACAAAATAAGCATACGATAAGCTCCACGGATATAAAACAGCACGAAGAGAAACAAGTTTCACGAAGAGAAAAACAATATGCAAAGAGTTTCCCGAACAAAAAATAGCAAGCAACAAGTTCCGTGAACAAAATCAGTTTCATGTGGATAAAAATCAACATGTAAGTTTCACGAAGAGAAAAATCAACATGTAACAAGTTTCATGAACATAAATCAGTGCGTAACAAGTTCGAAACACAAAAAAATCAGCACGCAACAAGTTCATTGAAGAAAATCCGCAGCATTTTCGTGAGATGTTCTCAGAAATAGCGCTTAATAGGGGTTAAATTTACTTCTAGCGAGAGTATGTGAAATTTGAAGAGAAAATATTATTCAAATGTGCACAAAATCAATTGTGCGCAAACGAACAAAATCAGTTTCACGAGAAAAAAAAATCAATGTACAATTTTTGCGAAAGGACAAATCAAAATGCAAGGAGTTTAACGAACAAAAAAAAGCACCCCCCAAAGTTCCACAAATAAAAATCAGCACGTGACAAGTTCCAAGAATAAAATAAGTTTCACGATGAGAAAAATCAATTTACAAGTTTCACGAAGAGAAAAATCGACATGCAACAAGTTTCACAAAAAAAAACATCATACGAAGAGTTCCACGAACAAAAAACAGCACGAAGAGAAACAAGTTTCACGAAGAGAAATCTAACATGCAACAAGTTTCCCGAACAAAAAATCAGCACGCAACAAGTTCCGTGAACAAAATCAGTTTCATGTGGATAAAAATCAATGTATAAAATTCACGAAGAGAAAAATCAACACATAACAAGTTTCATGAACATAAATCAGCACGCAACAAGTTTCAAGCACAAAAAATCAGCACGCAACAAGTTCCTTGAAGAAAATCCGCGGCATTTTCGAGAAAAGCTCTCAGAAATGGCTCTTAATAGGGCTTAAATTTACCTCTAACGAGATTATGGGAAATTTGAAGAGAAAATATTATTCAAATTTGCGCTTGTCAACCGGGGTGCATAGTCTTGGCCCCCAAAGAAACGCGGCGTTTTCATTAATACCTCTCAGAAATACCTCAATATGGCTTAAACTTACCTCTAACCAGATTATGTTAAAATTGAAGGAAAAATACTATTTAAATGTGCGCATATCAACCAGGGTGCACAGTTTTGGTTCCCAATGAAACGTGGCTTTTCGTTAAAAACTCTCAGAAATAGGTCCTAATAGGGCTTAAATTTACCTCTAACGAAATTATGTGAAATTTAAAGAGAAAATAATGTTCAAATGTGCACTTATCAACCGGGGGCGCATAGTCTTGCCCCAAAGAAACGCGGCGTTTTCATTAAAAGTTCTCAAAGTATCTATATATTGGTTAAATTTACCTGTAATATCACCCCCCTCCCCTCTGGAATTGGTTGCTAGGAACCCCGCCTTTCCTTAATTGACGCCTGTTTTTGCTCTTATTTTACCCTTTATCAGGTTTTTTCACCTTTCGTTTTTCCATTTGTTGAGTTCTAACTGCTTTTTCTGTGATTTTATGGTTCTAATTGCTTATATTTTATCCTTTATAAGCTTTTCAACGTCATGTTTTTTTCTATTTGTTGAGTTTTAACTTCTTTTTCTGTGATTTCATGATTTTATAGTGTTTTTCTTGTATCAATAAATTATCTATGTACAAATGCCTCCTTTTTTTAGATCTCTTGTTCCATTACAAATCTTCAATATAGTAGTAATCTATGTATTGATGGAAACGGGACAAGAAACGAGAAAAGAAAAACCCTCTATATATTGAAAAAGGACAAGAAAATATACATTGATTTTCACAAAAAAGTAGTCTAACCTGTGCATTGACTTACCAAGGACAGTGATATATAGGTCAATTACACATTGGAATTGCATAAGAATATGGAGTGCAGTCTAACCGGTACATTAAGTTACCAAGGACAGTCACACCTAAAAGTGTAATATATATGAAGCGTACAAGAAACTGGTTTTTGTTATTGATAAGAATTGCACGAGAATGTCCCGTTTGACGTAGACATTTATTATGAACGATATTAATTAATGTTTGAATAATAGGAGTGTGATTGATTCTAATTAGTGATTGGATAATTTTTCAACAAGAAATCTCTGAATAAAATATTTTTGGAGGGATGGGAGCGAGGTGTCTTAGAGTACTTATAATGGTGTTATTTGGGGAGATTACGTTCCTTGGCACCTTTTCAGAGCATGTACTTATGGATACCTTTCCAAGCAACGTGATTAAACTCGCTTTTACAATCGGAATTGTTTGATTGACAATGCAAAAAGGGATAAGGAAATTAATTTACCAAGGACAGTCACACCTAAAAGTGTAATAGATATGAAGCGTACTAGAAACTGTTTATTTGTTATTGATAAGAATTGCACGAGAATGTCCCGTTTGACGTAGACATTTTTTATGAACGATATTAATTAATGTTTGAATAATAGGAGTGTGATTGATTCTAATTAGTGATTGGATAATTTTTCAACATGGAATCTCTGAATAAAATATTTTTGGAAGGATTGGAGCGAGGTGTCTTAGAGTACTTATAATGGTGTTATTTGGGGAGATTACGTTCCTTGGCACCTTTTCAGAGCATGTAATTATGGATACCTTTCCAAGCAACGTGATTAAACACGCTTTTACAATCGGAATTGTTTGATTGACATTGCAAAAAGGGATAAGGAAATTAAGTTACCAAGGACAGTCACACCTAAAAGGGTAATAGATATGAAACGCACAAGAAACTGGTTTTTTGTTATTGATAAGAATTGCACGAGAATGTCCCGTTTGACGTAGACATTTTTTATGAACTATATTAATTAATGTTTGAATAATAGGAGTGTGATTGATTCTAATTAGTGATTAGATAATTTTTCAACAAGAAATCTCTGAATAAAATATTTTTGGAGGGATGGGAGTGAGGTGTCTTAGAGTACTTATAATGGTGTTATTTGGGGAGATTACGTTCGTTGGCACCTTTTCAGAGCATGTACTTATGGATACCTTTCCAAGCAATGTGATTAAAAACGCTTTTACAATCGGAATTGTTTGATTGACATTGCAAAAAGGGATAAGAAAATTAAGTTACCAAGGACAGTCACACCTAAAAGTGTAATAGATATGATGCGTAAAAGAAACTGGTTTTTTGTTATTGATAAGAGTTGCACGAGAATGTCCCGTTTGACGTAGACATTTTTTATGAACGATATTAATTAATGTTTGAATAATAGGAGTGTGATTGATTCTAATTAGTGATTGGATGATTTTTCAAGAAGAAATCTCTGAATAAAATATTTTTGGAGGGATGGGAGCGAGGTGTCTTAGAGTACTTATAATGGTGTTATTTGGGAAGATTACGTTCCTTGGCACCTTTTCAGAGCATGTACTTATGGATACCTTTCCAAGCAACGTGATTAAACACACTTTTACAATCGGAATTGTTTGATTGACATTGCAAAAAGGGATAAGGAAACTAAGTTACCAAGGACAGTCACACCTAAAAGTGTAATAGATATGAAGCGTACAAGACACTGGTTTTTTGTTATTGATAAGAATTGCACGAGAATGTCCCGTTTGACGTAGACATTTTTTATGAACGATATTAATTAATGTTTGAATAATAGGAGTGTGATTGATTCTAATTAGTGATTGGATAATTTTTCAACATGAAATCTCTGAATAAAATATTTTTGGAGGGATGGGAGCGAGGTGTCTTAGAGTACTTATAATGGTGTTATTTGGGGAGATTACGTTCCTTGGCACCTTTTCAGAGCATGTACTTATGGATACCTTTCCAAGCAACGTGATTAATTACAATCGGAATTGTTTGATTGACATTTGCAAAAGGGATAAGGAATTCGCAAATTGGACTCTATGAACGATATTAATTAATGTTTGAATAATAGGAGTGTGATTGGTTCTAATTAGTGATTGGATAATTTTTTAACAAGAAATCTCTGAATAAAATATTTTTGGAGGGATGGGAGCGAGGTGTCTTAGAGTACTTATAATGGTGTTATTTGGGGGAGATTACGTTCCTTGACACCTTTCCAGAGCATGTACTTATGGATTCTAGCCGACTATGTTTCTTCCTGTATGATAAATTTAAATTTTTTTTTAATGCAGTAGTTTGTCAGTAAGGACACTCGATATCCTAAAAGTGTTTGATTCAAACTTTTACACTGAGAATCGATGTTGTTAGAAAAATTTCAAAAGGATCGTTTATGAGTGCTGGCGAATCTGATGAAATAATTTAGGTCGTATGATCAATTTAATTTTTTTTAATGCAGTAGTTTTTTTTAGTAAGGACACTTGATAACCTAAAAGTGTTTGATTCAAACTTTTATCTTGAGCATCGATGTTTTTAGCAGAATTTCAAAAGGATCGTTCATAAGTGCTGGCGTATCTGATGAAATAATTTAGATTGTATGATTAATTTAATTTAAAAATTTTTTTGCAGTATTTATTTAATAAGCACACTCGATATCCTAAAAAATGTTTGATTCAATTTTTACCTTGAGCATCGAAGTTCTTAGTAGAATTTCAAAAGGATCGTTTATAAGTGCTGACCTGTCTTTGATGAACTAATTCATGTCGCATGATAATTTTTTTTAATACAGTAGTTTTTTAGTAAGGACACTCGATATCCTAAAAGTGTTTGATTCAAACTTTTACCTTGAGAATCGAGGTTGTTAGCAGAATTTCAAAAGGATCGTTTATGAGTGCTGACGTATATGATGAAATAATTTAGGTCGTATGATAAATTTAATCATTTTTTTTTAATGCATTAGTTTTTTAGTAATGACACTCGACATCCTAAAAGTGTTTGATTCCAACTTTTACCTTGAGAATCGATGTTGTTAGCAGAATTTCAAAAGGATCTTTTATGAGTGCTGGCGTATCTGATGAAATAATTTAGGTCGTATGATAAATTTAATTTTTTTTTTAATGCAGTAGTTTTTCAGTAAGGACACTCGATATTCTAAAAATGTTTGATTCTAACTTTCACCTTGAGAATCGATGTTGTTAGCAGAATTTCAAAAGGATCGTTTATGAGTGCTGACGTATCTGATGAAATAATTTAGGTCGCTTGATAAATTTAATTTTTTTTTAATGCAGTAGTTTTTCAGTAAGGACACTCGATATGCTAAGAGTGTTTGATTCAAACTTTTACCTTGAGAATCGATGTTGTTAGCAGAATTTCAAAAGGATCGTTTATGAGTGCTGGCTTATCTGATGAAATAATTTAGGTCGTATGATAATTTTTTTTTTTTAATGCAATAGTTTTTCAGTAACTTTTATTCTGTGTTTTTTTTCTTTACTTGGTGATCATTCAAAAAGCGAGGATTTCAGTTGAATAAATAATTCTTGTACCTTTTAAAATAGCTTTACGGGGTTTGAGAGACTTTGTTGTTTTATTCTGTGTGATTTTTTCTTTTTTTGGTGATCATTCAAAAAGCGAGGATTTCTGTTAAATAAATAATTCTTCTACCTTTTAAAATAGCTTTATGGGGTTTGAGAGACTCTGTTGTTTTATTCCGTGAGATTTTTTCTTTACTTGGTGGTCATTCAAAAAGCGAGGATTTCTGTTAAATAAATAATTCTTGTACCTTTTAAAATAGCTTTACGGGGATTGAGAGACTCTGTTGTCTTATTCTGTGTGTTTTTTCTTTACTTGGTGGCCATTCAAAAAGTGAGGATTTTTGTTAAATAAATAATTCTTGTACCTTTTAAAATACCTTCACGGGGTTTGAGAGACTCTGTTGTTTTATTCTGTGTGTTTTTTTCTTTACTTGGTGATCATTCATAAAGCGAGGATTTCTGTTAAATAAATAATTCTTGTACCTTTTAAAATAGCTTTACGGGGTTTGAGAGACTCTATTGTCTTATTCCGTGCGAATTTTTCTGTACTTGGTGGACATTCAAAAAGCGAGGATTTCTGTTAAATAAATAATACTTGTACCTTTTAAAATAGCTTTAGGGGTTTTGAGAGACTCTGTTTGTTTTATTCTGTGCGATTTTTTCTTTACTTGGTGATCATTCAAAAAGCGAGGATTTCTGTTAAATAAATAATTCTTGTACCTTTTAAAATAGCTTTACGCGGTTTGAGAGACTCTGTTGTTTTATTCTGTGTGATTTCTTCTTTACTTGGTGATCATTCAAAAAGCGAGGATTTCTGTTAAATAAATAATTCTTGTACCTTTTAAAATAGCTTTACGGGGTTTGAGAGACTCTGTTGTTTTATTCTGTGTGATTTTTTCATTACTTGGTGATCATTCAAAAAGCGAGGATTTCTGTTAAATAAATAATTTTTTTACCTTTTAAAATAACTTTGCGGGGATTGAGAGACTCTGTTGTCCCCAGCGCTCAAAAATTCAATTATAAAAAAGTTTCTTTACCTCTTGAATACACAATACCGAAACATCATTCAACTTTCATGTAAGAAAATTATGGAAAATACAATTCTCCAGTTCAAATGTGAAACTTAAGTCCAGTTTTGGATACTCATAATGATGAGGACTGATGGCTCTAATTCAATATTTTTTTTTCATAAAAACATACTATTTTTTTTTAATTTCGAAGTTATTCAACTTTATTTTTTTTTTTTTTTTGTACGTATCTTAAAATGACAAAATATGCTTAAGGCTCTAACAATTGTACTCTATGATTTCTCAGAGACACGATGCGGCTTTCCCACTGGTACTCTATGGCCGGTTATCGAAACTACCTAGTTTATTGCGTGTATTAAATCAGTATTTTTTACGCAGTGGAACGATAAACACTTAAGTCATATCTTTAAAAAAAAAGTGAAGATGGAGCATTTTAATAAAGTGTGTTCACATGAGAATGTTATTGTAGCATTGAATGCCAACAAGGAGAAGTATTTAAACTATGAAACAAGTATAAGTGGTAGCACTATTGGAAATGTATGCATGCATTGTCATGACAGTAAGGAATTAAATTTCTTTGGAATACCGAAAAGATTCCGTTGTACAAATGGTGGATATGCGAGATTCAGATCTCCGGAGATGATTGAACTCAAAGAGAATGCTAACATAAAGATAATCGTTGATGATAGAGGACAACTCCTTGCTACTGTTGTAGGTAACACATTACCTACTGATACATCCAATCGTCATCTTTTAGGTATTAGCATTCAACGGAAGGTCAATAAAAGAAAGGCCTACTCTTTTACTAATATCGTAAACCATATCTTAGCTAAGTGCCGAAACTGTTACCTGTGTAAAAATAATGTGATAATAGACAGTGAAATTGCCAGAAAAATAAAAAGGTCATTGTCAGAAAATATCACTATGGAATATCAAGAATAATTGATGAAAAACAAAGTGCCAGCAAACGTTACTACAAGTACTGATCAAACAGTCGATGAATCAAATAATAGCAAAGACGAAACGCATATTTAACCTGTTGCTGACAAACCAATAAAATTTGCGTATGATTCAAAATGGAATAATGATTAGTCTACCGATTACGAGCTAGGAGAAGACAATAGCTACAATATCAAGAGAGATCATGGTGAACTATTTTATGGAACAGATTCAAAATTTCCGAAGTTGATTATTGATATTAATAATTTATCATAATATATTTTTGTATTAATATTCTATATGGCATTATTTCATTAAAAATATATAATGCATTACATTGTTATGTGTTCATTATTTTTAGAGTAAGCTAGCATATCAAACGTTTAGAATATCTATTAAACGATTGGAGATGTAAGAAAAGGAATTCGCATACATCTATTGTCAGACACATGGGATAAAGTGGATAAATTTTATTTATCAACATCTTTTGTCAGAAGCATCATATAAAATTCACAGAATCTAAGTGTCAGAGTGAATAATTTTTTCTTTTATCAACATCCTTTGTCAGATGCATCAAATTAAAAACGACGAAATCTAAATTTCAGAATGAATAAATGCTTTAACAACATCCTTTATCGGATATGTCGGATAAAATTGACAAAAACTAAGTATCAGAGTAACTAAATTCTATATCAGCATCCTTTTCTCGGATACATAGGATAAAATATCGGATAAAATTGACAAAATCTAAGTATCAGATTGATTAAATTCTATATCAACATCCATTTCTCCGGTGCATGGGAATACCATTGACAAAATCTAGGTATCAGAATGAATAAATTCTTTATCAACATCCGTTGTTGGATATGTCATTACGTCATTATGAAAAAATTGAAAGTAAGTAAGTAAGTAAGTAGGTAAGTGAGTAAGTAACAAACTCTTTCTTGAATTCACCTCTTGGATACACAATACAGAAATTTAATTCAGGAAATTATGAAAAAAAATTAGATCTAAATTTTTTTTTCAATCAGATATTGACGAATTCAATATCCAATTGGCCCAGTTTGTACAACTAACAAAACAGAGCTAGAAGCGTTAGTCGACTTGCTCCTACTACGATTAAAAGGCCAGGCCTTAACCTTTCTAAAACAAATTAAACCTACCATAGGCAATAACGCCAACTTGCCAATAAATGGGGTTGATAAATTGTTGATAGCATATATCGATAGTTTAGAGAAACCAATTCCAGGCATAAATTGAAACACCGAACGATGAGCATTAATTACTCACAAAATATAAGAGAATATGTTGATAATATAAGAATATCTGTAGAGGCAAAATATGGAAGTGGTTCAGGAGAACTGTAAGAAAATTTCAAACTAAATACCTTTTTGCAAGAGTTACCCCCAAAACTATATAGAATGGTAATATCCAAAAATATTCAGACGTTGGATCTTGGAGTTCAGGAGGTAGAGCGATTGATCGAAGTTGATACGATGGTCGCAAATCACAGTAAAGCAAAAATAAATAGCCTAGGCGATTCAAACGCGAACCTAATCTTCAAGGGCGATCAGGCGTCTCCCAATTTCTTTTCAAGGGATAACTCCCCAGTGCAACAAAGAAATGAAACGCAAGAAACTGCTAGGCAGAAAACAGTACGTTTTCAGCCTGTCAAACAATCTAATTATGGAAATAACCCTACAATAATAAGGTGCTATATTTGTAATCGTGTTGGACATATCGCGAGAGAGTGCCGTTATGTCCCCAATCGTATACCAAGAATTGCTGACGGTAGTACGTAAAATTATGGCAACCATTTGTTCGGAAGAACACATTTTAGCGCCGGTGGTGGGCTAGGCTATAACCAGGCAAGATTGCGCCAATCAGTACCTTACAACGCGTACAAATCAAATTTTTATAACGCTCCCCCCAATAGACAAATTACTTACCGATTTGAAAACCCAAATAATCGACAAAGCCAATATAATGCGAGAATGCTATATAGAAATCACGAAAACTTGCCGACGGGAAATGAGAATTTTCCAAGCCAACGGCATTGGCAGTCAGCGCCAGTAAGCGGCACTGACGCAAGACACCCAAGTTACCATAATAATATATGGCGAAGGCAGACAGATGTAAATCAATTAGATATGCCAACGGAATCTCATATGTCTGAATATCTATTACAGGCACCGACAGATGAAATAAATCCTAAGGGAAACGTTTCAGGCCCCTCAGAAATATAAATTGGACCCAGAGGGTGCCCAGAATATTTAATAGGTCCAAAACAATGGTAGTGCCGTCTTGTAGTGATAATAATAATAGGTTGCCTATATTTAACGATTTTTGTGTAGAAAACATTTACTTTAAAGCCTTAGTTGACAGCGGAGCTACGGTCAATATCATAAACTCTTGCGTATTTAATATGTTGCCTCTGCATATTAGGCGACAGAGGAACTCTAATAATCCCAATTTATCTAGTGTGAAAGGGCATAAACTGGATGCAAGGGGTTCTATTTGCCTAAACGTAAAAAGGGACAATAGGATCTTCCAAATAAATTTTATAATATGCGGTAACTTTCCGTACGAAGCAATTATAGGCGCAAATTTTTTAAGGTCCAATAGAGTACTATTAGACGTAGCAAACAAGAGGCTTGTCTACCCAGCTAAGGTAGAGGAAAAATTTCTACCCTAAGAAATTGTAACAGAGGTTACGAAGACAACATAACAGTAAATAGAATTTCTGACGGTATAATGTCACAATCTTTTGAACCTCATGTCTCGCAAGAAGGAACAGGAATAATCAAAAACTTGTCCAATTATTCTGAAAGACATTGCAGAGATTAAGTAAATTTAAATAATAAAAGTATTGAATCTGCGAAAATAAAAATAGGAGATATGCGACAGTACAGGTCAAACGAAATCAAGAAAATAGTGGAATTATGGAAAAACATAGTAAAACCCAACGTGACGCCGCAACATGCCGCAATGGCGCAGCATAGCGCCAGTATGAATATAATAAACAATGAAAATAAAGAGAATTATTAAGGATTCACGACAAGGAAAACAAAAGTCCCTCCCAAAACGATGCAAAAATTCAAATATCACAGATAATTGAGCCAGTGGTTAGCAAATCAGAAATATGGTTTGCGACCCCATCTGAAATTCCCAAAAATCTGCTATGCGAAGAACAGATTATATCTTATGACAAAGGAGAAGGTTTTATTTGGGTAACTAATAACCACGAAAATGATACAATTACAATAAAAAATGGGACGTGTTTAGTTCAAATCCAGGTTTTATCAGAGAATGATTTAAATACATGGGAAAATTCTAAAAGAAACCTAGTTAACGGCATTAAAACTTCAAATAACAGGTACCCTCTAACTAAATCACAATTCTTAGACAAATTTAATATGGATCATATTACGGACATGTAACTTAATAAAAAATTATGCGAATTATTATGGAATTTTAAAGATGTGTTTTCTGCATCTGAATATGACATCGGGCTTATACAATTTTATGAACATTCAATTTTAACGACTGGTAATCCTGCAGTAAAACAGCCATATCGTGTGCCGTATAAGCACAAAAAATGGTTAAAACACAAAGTTCAGGAATTAGAAAAAAATGAAATTATCCGTTCAATTATAAGTCTGTATGGTGCACCAGTGATCTTAGTACCAAAAATGAATGGTGATCTTAGACTTGTTGCAGATTATAGAACCGTTTATAAAAAATTAGTTAGCGATAATTTTCCTTTACCAAGAATAGATGAAATTCTTGACTCAATTTCAAGCAAAAACTAAATTTTTACTTTTTTGGACCTTACCCAAGGCTACCACCAAGTGAAAATAGCCGAAAAAGAGGTCCATAAAACTGCATTTTCAGCATCTGAATGTGGTTCATATGAATACTTAAGGGTACCATTTGGACTTGAAACAAGTTCAAGCGCGCTATGTAGACCCCTATTACACCTGTTAAGAGGATTAAAGAATATAATTCATTTTGTTGATGATGTCATATGCGTGGGAGAAAACACTGAACAACACTTAGCAACATTAGCTAAGGTCTTCGAGAAGTTCAGACAGGGCAATTTAAAATGCTGGCCTGAGAAAGTAAATTTATTTCAACCTGAAATTAAATGTTTAGGAGTAGTAGTGACACTAGGAGATATATCCCCAGACCTGGACAAAATAAAATGTGTTGAAAACCTCAAACCCCCTAGAACTATGAAAGAATGAAGAGAAGTTTTAGGTCTTACTGGCTACTTTAGAAAATTCGTGCGCAATTACGCCCAAATTGCAAAACCCCTCACGGAATTAACTAAAGGGAACTCCCAAAATATTACCTGGTCCGAGGAAGCTCAAATTTCCCTAGACCGTCTCAAAAAGACCTGACCTGACCTGATTTTTAAAACGGAGAATTTGTGGTTACAACCGATGCTAGTTCAAAAGGCATTGGGGCTATTTTTTTGCAAATAATTCCCATGGGAAATCCTGATCCTTTACAAGGACCTTCTAATCAAAAAAAAAAAATAGAAAAAGTTATATGCTATTCGAGTAGAACCTTATCAAAGGGCGAAAGTTGTTATTCCGCCACAAACTTAGAATTATTCTCTTTCGTCCACAACTTAGATAAATTTACACTATTTAATTGGTGGAAAATTTAAGCTACGATCAGGTCCTAAAAGTTAGCAGTACCTGCGCACATTTAAAAACCCCATGGGCATTTTAGATCGAATGATTATGAAAATCCAAGACCTAGATTACGAATTTGAACATTTAAAAGGTAAACAAAATGCAACTTTTGACTTTTTGAGTAGATACCCAGAAAATATTCCGTCGGAAACTGAGGAAAATGAAGTTAACGCTATCAATGCTAAGAGGAAAAATAAAAGTAAGAAAAACAAAGTCAAGCACACGGTAAAGGAAAATAGGGTTAACTATTGTTCCTTGTCGTTAGAAAATATAAAAAGAAAGCAAAGAAGGACGATATGTGTTCGGCGCTTATTAATTATTTTGTGAATGACGATGCGTTACCGGATAAATTCAAAACTCTTAGAAAAGAGATAGATAATTTTTACTATGATCTTGAAGAAGAAATACTATGTAGAATCGTGACTGCTGAGACAAATAGAAACCAAACCTCAATAATACCTGTATTACCCCAAAACTTAATAATGCCTGCATTTGAATATTTTCATTCAGATATAGGTGGACATTTAGGAGTAATGAAAACATTCCATAAATTAAAACAATCTTTTTACGTGCCGTCGGCAATGACAAAACTTAAAGAATTTGTAAGTACATGTGAAGCGTGTAACTTAAGAAAAATCCCCCCAGCTTATCCTAATCCTCCAATGGGAAGGGTCCCAGTAGCAAAGTACCCCTTCGATATCATCTCATTTGACTTATACGGAACGAGCGGAGGCTTGCCTGTTTCTAGCAGAGGCCATACTTGTATTCTTTCAGTTATAGACCATTTTTCAGGATTTAATTTTGCAAAAGCATTAAAAAATCAAGGTGCTTATGCCACCAGTAAGGAGTTGGCAAAATTATTTTTAAAATTTGGTATTCCTAATAAAATTTTGAGTGACAACGGAGGTAATTTTGTTTCAAAAGTAACAAAATACTTAATAAGTTTTCTTAATATAGATAAGATGGTGACAGTCCTTTACCACCCAAAAGCTAATGTTAAAATATAAAATAGGCATAAAATTTTTTCGAACTTTTTAATTTTTTATAAAAAAGAAAATAGTAACGACTGGGATCAATTCTTACGTTATTTAACTAACGTAATCAACACTGCTTATTCAGAAACAACTAAGGATAATCTTTTTTATTTACTTTTTGGTCGTGATTTTAGAATCCCGTATAATGAGATTATTTAATCTCGGCAGTATTATTATAGCTCGGGAGATTACAAACAAGAATTCATAAATAGGATGAGGAAAACTTATAAAATAGTTAGGCAAGAGTTGGAAAATGTAAAATAAGCCAAGAGCTAAGAAATCAACCCAAAGTCAAGGGGAGTATAGATTTCAAAGTAGGAGACTGCGTCTACCTAAAGAACGAGGCAAAAACGGAAGGCAAAAAACTTTCCAACAAATATTCTGGACCGTACAGAATAGTCAAAAAGTACGATAACGAATATACTTTCAAAATGAAAAACACTGGTAGTGGAAGAACTTACAAGGTTCATGTTAGCAGAATAAAAAGAGCCAAATTCCCAGAGAGATGGATGTCTCATCCCTTTTCCAATGATGCGTCAGATACAGATAATGAGCCCCCTAGGTCGAGATTGGCAGATCTAAGATCCTTTAATCTTAAGCAAGATTATTTCAAGAATCACAGTGATCAGGAAAATTTGGAAGAATTTTTAGATATGAAAAATATATTGACTCCAAAGAAAAAATCCCTAATTCTAGTAAGAATAAAAACGCCCAAAAGCTCAAAAAGTTCATCACCAGAGAGTGCAGGAGAATTAGAATATACAATACCTCCAAAAACCTAATTTTTCCCCGATAGAATTTTGACCCAATGTCCCCCCAAAAAATTTTCAGACGATATAGTGTCCCATGCAACACCAATAGAAAGGTACCTGTAAGTGCAGGAAGAATTAAACAGAGCTGTAGAAACCCCCGGTATTACTGTAAAGAAAACTCCCCCCAAAGATTCAACTAAAACAAACCTGCGAGAAGCTATGGATTTAATAAATTTTCCCATAAAAACGAGTCAAAGTACATTGCCCGAGAATAAAACTCCCAAGGATGACCAGTATGGTCAATATCATGATATAACTGTGTCCAAGGTCAAGCCTAATCAGTGGACTTTAAAGAGGAAAAGTTTAGTGCAAAAATGCCCCACTCACTTGAAAATATGGCCTTGAAATAATGAATGACTCCCGCGAAAACTTTTGATTCCTCCCAAAGATCTCAAGAATCTTTCAAATCTCCCGAGTTGAAAACTCATAGCGAGGACATAGAGAATAAACCTTCTACTTCCAAAGGAGTAGAAATTTACGAGGGAAGGGCAGGTGATACCTCAAAAAGTGCCACCTCTAAAATTTCTAATCCGGATTCGTCGGAAACCAGTTCTGAAGAGTCCGACAGCGAATAAGACCATATAGTAGTTAAAGAAATAGGGAAATCAAGACCGACTTCAGCAGCCTCACAAACAAAACAAACGAACTTAAAAGGGGAAGAATTTTTGAAAAAACAATACAAAAAGTTCGACTTTATTTCGCTAGAAAAACCGAAAAAGAAAAAACCGCAAGAAACAGAGGAGAAAATAACGACACATTCAGGCAGAACGGTTAAAAAACCTGACAGATGGAAATATCCATAATTAATGTAAAGACAAATTTCAAATCCCTTATAAAAATCAACTTGTGATCCACCATAATAAATTTAACAGTGTTCAAGTAAAGTTAACCAAGTCAATATTAATGAAAAAAAATAATACGAGTGATGTCAAAACATTGGTGATCAGAGAGAAAGGCCCAAAGTAGGAAGCTCGTGGTCGACTGAGAACGACAAGTGGTGTTGGACCACGTTTTGTGGGAAGCCTGGGGAAGGAACTCAAAGCCCATGCAGGTTTTAATTTGTTGTGGGCGTGCTCGCCCTCGGATTTTCTATGAAAAATCGACCCATGTCTTAACCAAGATGGATATTATCCAAAACAAGAAATTACCAGTTCAGAAGTGTCTAATTATATGAAATATTTTGTCTTAGTGCAGATTATAATTATTTTAGGCCTACACATAAAATAGAATACCAGTGTAATTATGTGCTGCACGCTTGCTTATTCATGTGTTTCTTACTCAAGAAATATAATGTAAAATTAAATTGTATAGCGATTACTAGCTACGCTTTAAAGTTATACCTCAACCAGTCTAGAGGTATATCACGACCAGAATAAAACTCGGAAGCCCTAACTTTACTTTCCTAACCTATCTAATCATAAAATATTTATTATGTTTTACACCTACAAATCAGTTTTCTTTGGCCAATGCCAAAGAATGATTACATAATAAGAAATAACCTAAGTAAAAATTAAAGTGCCTTTGAAAAAAAAAATAATAACAAAGCAGTAAAAAAAACGAATTTTGCGAAAAACGGGTAAAATTAATGATCAATTAATTCTGGAAACAAAAATAAGATGAGGCTTAAGAATATCATCATAATCCTCGTTGTTCACGCAGTGGCCCAAGATATTGTAAAACATGGAGTAATATTCAAGCATGAAAATTTATTGCTAGCTAGCCACGCATGGAAGATCCTTATGAAATTGGACCCCAAACCCTTCGAGGCCTTGTTTCAACAAGTAACAAGACTAGAAAGAAACACGAATGAACTCAAAGAATTGACCAATTTTTGGTGGAACATACTATTGGCCGTATGTTTCGTATTCGCAACTTCCCTGACCATAAGACCCCTGTTGACTTGTAATTACGGAAAAAATCCTAAGATTAAGAAGGCCAAAACCAAGAGAAGAGCACGGGGAAACAGCTGAAATGCAGAGGTCAAACCCAAAACCCCATGAGAACGTCTAAGCCAAGAAATAGGGAAGACATTAGAAAACGAGTGGGTATAGAGGTCTCCCCTCGTCCTTGTTATGTCTTGTTCCCTCATTGTAGTATCGTTTCCGTAAACCTGTGTGGTTACAACGCTGCAACATGCGTTTCTTAAACAGCACGGACGGGCGTGAACAATGCAGGCATGAAACATGTTGTAAAATTAGACCTCAAAAATTAACCATGTAGCATAAACTCTGTTTAAATGATAATTTTAAATCTAATTTAAAATTAACTGAGTGTTGAACACGATAAAAATTTAGTTTTGTGTACTAATATTAGTGTATTTATTTAACTCTGTCTTGTAGCGTAAAAAATCCATGTACCCAGTCGATACATGACCTATTTGTATTATGACTACTCGTTTCAAAGAACGTGTGATTCTGCCGAGGTTATTTTATTTCAGGAATTGTTTTGGCATACCAGACACTAATCAGGACAATGCATAGACCAGTGCAAGTATAGCCCAGTAGCACCTATTTTCATCACATCTCGACCACCGAAGAGTACTCGCCATAAACCCCAAGAAACTCTCGACCCAACTTCAGCTATGAAAATTACGGATACCCTTCGATCGAGGAAACGATGATCGTTTGACGAAGAATAATTTTCCTCAAACACAAATCATATTATGTATCAGGTAACAAATCTCAGTATCCAGTGCTTTATAGAACTATAAACATAACAAACCCGAGAATCCCATTTTCTAGCATAAGATGTAAGCGAATAAATCATCCCTGACAATAATATCGATGAACCCAATCCAGATGAATTTCTACATGTCGACGATTCACGTGTTAAATCCCCGTCGACTCTTTCTCCATTAAGAGATTACAGAGACATTAGAGATATTACCGTTAATATTACGAGATAAGTTTTGAAATATGGAATTGGAAACCAACCATTGAATCCTGTAACCAAAATAATCCCAATGAATAACCCCTGAGTGACAGTATACTCCTCCTAGAAGTTAAAGACGACATGCCGAAGGTGCCACTAAAGTTTAATGTTGACCCATTCCAAATTCAAACATCATTTTCCCTATAACTTATCAAGGAGTCCCCATAAGAGCTAATGGGTACAAGCCATGCACGAAAATTGTTATGAACTAAAATCTCTAAGCACGTGAAGGAATAATTTTACACGAGAAACACATTCTCTATGTGATTAAAGACAACCCAAGAGTGAAATAATATAGGATAGTCAACCCTTCTGTCATCAACGCATTCCCGTTGGGATTGAATGCTAGGTGTCCTGTTGGAATTGGTTACTAGGGGCCCCGTTAGAATTGGTTGCTAGGCCCCCCAGTGGAATTGCCCGCTAGGCATACCCGGTGCTTTGAATGATAGAGGCTTTGTTGGGATTGAATGTTAAGGAACCCCGATGGGATTTGGTTGCTTGGGTCCTGGTTGAATTGCCTGCTAGGAGGCATTACGTTGGAATTGAATGACAGGGGCCCTTGTGGGATTAAATGCTAGGGACCCCTGATGGAATTGACTACTAGGACCCCTAGGGGCCCTGGTTTAAATAGTTGCTAGCCTCCCCCCCCCCTGGTGGTTAGGTTAGGGCCCCCGATGAAATTGGATGCCAGGAAGCCCCGTTGGCAAAAGTTGCTAGGGTCCGGCGTCTTGAAGGCCCCCTCCCACTAGCGGGCCCCCTGAAGATATTTAAAGGGAAATATTGGGGTAAAGAAGCCCTCGTAGGTTTTCATAGGCAGCACGATAGCGCTGCCTAAGTAAAGAACAATCCTTCTCCATACCTGGGCACTTCGTATTAAAAAAGTTGTCGTAGAAACTTAGAAAAGGTCTCATTCGATTGGAAATTGGAGTTGCTAGTGCCCTTTTTAATAGTCGAAAGTGATTGGAGGGCAACTAGCCCCCCCCCACGCCCATCATTCCCCCAAACACATCCAATCAAAATTTTGAGATATCCATTTTGTTCAGCGTAGTTGATTTCCAGATAGAAATTATCTTTTTGAGGAGGACACTCCACCACAACCCTCGGGGCAAGGGTTTTAATTTATGCCCTGGGGGAATTTTTTGGGTTTTTTTATAGAAGGCGTTGTCGTAGAAACTTCAAAAAAGGCTCATTCAATTGGAAATTCAAAGGGCTAGTGCCCTGTTTAATAGTCGAAAGTGATTGTAGGGCAACTAACCCCCCCCCACGCCCATCAATCTCCCAAACACATCCAATAAACATTTTGAGATAGCTATTTTGTTCAGCGTAGTTGATTTCCGCATAGAAAATATGTTTTTGAGGAGGACACTCCCCTACAACCCTCGGGGCAAGGGTTTTAAGTTATGCCCTGGGGGTATATACAATTTTTCTAGAAGGCGTTGTCGTAGAAACTTCAAAAAAGGCTCATTCGATTGGAAATTCAAAGGGCTAGTGCCCTTTTTAATAATCGAAAAAGATTGGAGGGCAACTAGCCCCTCCCCACTCCAATCATTACCCCAAACACATCCAATCAAAATTTTGAGATAGCCATTTTATTCAACGTAGTTTTAAGTTCTCTAAATTAGGTCTTTGAGGATGACAACCCCCTCACAGCCCTCAGGACAAGGGTTGTAAGTTATTCCCTGGGGGCATATAAAGTTTTTATAGAACGTGTTGTCGTAAAAACTTCAAAAAGGGCTCAATCGATTAGAAATTGAAATGGCTAGTGCCCTTTTTATTAGTCGAAAGTAATTGAAAGGCAACTAACGCCCCTTCCACGCCCACCATTTTCCCAAACACATCCAATCAAAACTTTGAGATAGACGTTTTGTTCCACGCAGTTTAAATTCAGGAAATTATACCTTTGAGCAGGACACTCCCCCCCCAGTCTTCAGGGCAAGGTATATAAGTTATGCCCTGGGGGCATATATTTTTTTATTGAAATCTTTGTCGTAGAAACTTGAAAAAGGGCTAATTCGATTTGAAATTCAAAATTCTAGTGCCCTTTTAATTGGCGAAAGAGATTTGAGGACAACTAGCCCCCCTCTTTCACCAAAGATGTAAGATCTTTGTTCAAAGATTTCACTTTTAAGCGTTTTCTGACGAAGGATGTAAGATCTTAAGCAAATTGATGATTGAAAAAAAGCCCCTATTATTTGTTTCCTTTAGAGCAGGGCACTTCGTATCGAAAAAGTTGTCGTAGAAACTTTGAAAAGGACTCATTCAATTGGAAATTGGAGTGGCTTGTGCCCTTTTTAATAGTCGAAAGTGATTGGAGGGCAACTAGCCCCCCCCCCACGCCCAACATTCCCCCAAACACATCCAATCAAAATTTTGAGATAGCCATTTTGTTCAGCGTAGTTGAATTCCAAATATAAATTATGTTTTTGAGGAGGAAACTCCCCCGCAGCCTTAAGGGCAAGGGTTGTAAGTTATGCCCTGGGGGCATATAAGGTTTTCATAGAAGGGGTTGTAGTAGAAACTTCGATTGGAAAAAAGGCTCATTCGATTGGAAATTCAAAGGGCTAGTGCCCTTTTTAATAGTCAAAAGTGATGGGAAGACAACTAACCCCCCTCTCACGCCCACCTTTCCCCCCAACACACCCAATAAAAATTTTGAGGAAGCCTTTTTATTAAACATAGTTTTAAGTTCTGTAAATTAGGTCTTTGAGGATGACAACCCCCTCAAAGCCCTCAGAACAAGGGTTGTAAATTATGCCCTGGGGGTCTATAAAGTTTTTTTAGAACACGTTGTCGTAGAAACTTCAAAAAGGGCTCATTCGATTAGAAATTAAAATGGCTAGTGCCCTTTTTAATGGTTGAAAGTAATTGGAAGGCAACTAACACTCCTTCCACGCCCACCATTTCCCCAAACATATCCAATCGAAATTTTGAGATAGCCATATTTTTCACGCAGTATAAGTTCAGGAAATTATACCTTTGAGCAGGACACTCTCCCCATAGTCTTCAGGGCAAGGGCTATAAGTTATGCCCTGGGGACATATAAGTTCTTATTGAAATCTTTATCGTGAAATCTTTGAATCTGAAATCTTTATCTTGAAATCTTTAAAACTTGAAAAAGGGCTCATTCGATTGGAAATTCAAAGGTCTAGTGCCCTTTTTAATAGTCAAAAGTGATTTGAGGGCAACTAGCCCCATTTTTTGCCCACCTTTTCCCCAAACACATCCAATCATCCAATCAGATTGCCATTTTGTTCAGTGTTGTGGATTTCCAGATAGAAATTATATTTTTAAGTAGGAGACTCCCCCACAGCCCTCAGGGCAAGGGTTGTAAGTTATGCCCTGGGGGCATATAAGGTTTTTAATGACAGAATTGTCGTAAAAACTTTAAAAGGGGCTCATTCAATTGAAAACTGAGAGGGCTAGTGCCCTTTTTAATAGTTGAAAGTGATTGGCGGGTAACTAATAGTAGCAATCTATCTATATATTTGAGCAGTGCTTGCGTAATTTGTCTTATCTCTAGCATGTGCATGAATATACAGCGTGGTTTCACGTGGACATTGCAAAAAAGCGACCAATCCTTTACCTATAAAGTGACCAAACACGTTTTGAAACTACAGTCAAGGTTGTATAAGACAACCAGACTGGCTTTTTGTTATCGATATCAACTGTACAAGAATATGCACTACAGTATCACGTGGACATTTTAAAAAAGGCTGGCCAACCTATAAAGTGGCCAAACTCATTTTGAGAGTATAATTGTTTGTTTATATAATTTTTTTTTTATATCGAAAACTAGAGATTGTCAAATTGCGTATTTAGGAATGATTTTGTGGGAAAAGCTGTCGATCACCAATGCGTTATCCACTGCTCCATTTATTTGAAGTATGTGCCATCAAGAGCGGTTTCTGATTGTTTTGAACAATTTCCTTCAGCCAAGAATAGTTTGGTATGAATATGTCGGTGATAACATTCGCGAATTGGATCGTATGAAGGTGGAGAAAAAAAGAGGGTGGTCTTATGACTTGACCTAGCTTTACTTCTTCGATGTGTACTGTACAATACAGAAGTGGTGTTTGAACAGTGTTGTCAATTTAAAATAGAGTTTAACGTTATACTATACTAAAAAGTTAATACTAAGAGAGATGTAGATGGCAAGAAAAGAATTTTAATAACGGGTAGCTTTACTTCTTCAATTCGTTCTGCATAATACACAAGTGGTGGGGTGATGGGAGCGGGGTGTCTTAGAGTACTTATAGTGCAGTACTGTGGACCGAGTTGCTAGCGAAAAACCCGAGTGGATGACATTAAAATAAAATTTTTAACGAGAAATGGCTTAAAAGTATTTTGGGGGAGATGGGTTGATTGGCAGAAGGATAGGTGTGTGTTGTCTGAAACCTATGATTTGGGGTGGGTAGTTTGCTATTTCTGGCTTTTCAGAGCTAGGTTTCTTAGTCTCTCATAGGTGTGTGTTGTCTGAAACCTACAATTTGGGGTGGGTAGTTTGCTATTTCTGGCTTTTATGAGCTAGATTTCTTAGTCTTTTGTTGGTGTGTTGTCTGAAACTTATGATTTGGGATGTGTAGTTTGCTATTTTTGTCTTTGCTGAGCTAGATTTCTTAGCCTTTCATAGGTGCGTGTTGTCAGAAACTTACGATTTGGGGTGGGTTTGTTGTCTGAAACTTATGATTTGGGATGTGTAGGTTGCTATTTTCGACTTTGCTGAGTTAGATTTCGTAGCCCTTCATAGGTGTGTGTTGTCTGAAACTTATGAGTTGGGATGTTTAGTTTGCTATTTTTGACTTTGCTGAGCTAGGTCTCTTAGTATTTCGTAGGTTTGTTTTGTCTGAAACTTATGATTTAGGGTATGTAAATTACTATTTCTGGCTTTTCTGAGCTAGATTTCTTAGTCTTTTGTTGGTGTGTGTTGTCTGAAACTTATGATTTGGGATGTGTAGTTTGCTATTTTTGACTTTGCTAAGTTAGATTTCTTAGCCTTTCATAGGTATGTGTTGTCTGAAACTTATGATTTGGAATGTGTAGTTTTCTATTTCTGACTTTGCCGAGCTAGGTCTCCTATTATTTTGTAGGTGTGTGTTGTCTGAAACTTATGATTTGAGGTGTGTAGTTTACTATTTTTAGCTTTTCCGAGCTAAGGTTTCTTAGTATTTCGTAGGTGTGTTTTGTCTGAAACTTATGATTTGAGTTGGGTAATCTGCTATTTCAGGCTTTTATGAGCTAGGTTTCTTAGTCTTTCGTAGGTGTGGGTTGTCTGACACTTATGATTTGGTGTATGTAAATTGCTATTTCGGACTTTTCTGAGGTAGGTTTCTTAGTATTTTGTAGGTGTGTATTTTCTGAAACTCATGATTGGGGGCATGTAAGTTGATATTTCCGACTTTTCTTAGCCAGATTTCTTAGTATTTCATAGGTGTTGGGTGTCTGAAACTTATGATTTGTGATGGTTAATTTGCTATTTCTGGCTTTTACTAGCTAGGTTTCTTAGTCTTTCGTAGGTATTTATTGTCTGAAACCTATAAAAATAAACTATTTCCGTAAAATCTGAGCTAATAAGGGTTTTTGACCGTAAACTCTATTTTTGTGTAAGAAAATTATGAAAAATACATTTCCTTGACTCATAGGTGAAACTTAAGTCCAGTTATGGATCGAAAAATAAACTATTTCTATAAAATCTGAGCTAATAAGTGTTTTTGACCGTATACTAGTTTTTTGTAAGAAAATTATGGAAAATACAATTCTCTAGTTCAAATGTGAAACTTAAGTCCAGTTATGAAATGAAAAATAAACTATTTCTGCAAAATCTGAGCTAATAAGGGTTTTTGACCGTAAACTCTAATTTTTTTTGCAAGAAAATTATGGAAAATACAATTCTCTGGTTCAAATCTGAAACTTAAGACCATTTTGGATCGAAAAATAAAACTATTTCCGTAAAATCTGAGCCAATAAAGGTTTTTGACGGTAAACTCTATTTTTTTTTAAGAAAACTATGGAAAAAACAATTCTCTGGTTCGAATGTGAAATTTAGGTTCATTGTGGATCGAAAAATATACTATTTCTATAAAATCTGAGCTAATAAGGGTTTTTGACCGTAAACTCTAGTTTTTTTTTGTAAGAAAATTATGGAACATACTATTCTCTGGTTCAAATGTGAAACTTAAGTCCAGTTATGGATCGAAAAATAAACTATTTCTGTAAGAACTGAGCTAATAAGGGTTTTTGACCGTAAACTCTAGTTTTTTGTAAGAAAATTATGGAAAATACAATTCTCTGGTTCAAATGTGAAACTTAAGTCTATTTTTGGATCGAAAAATAAAACCATTTCCGTAAAATCTGAGCTAATAAGGGTTTTTTGACCGTAAACTCTATTTTTTTGTAATAAAATTAGGGAAAATACAATTCACTAGTTCAAATGTGAAACTTAGTCCAGTTTTGGATACTGATAATGATGAGGACTGATGGTTCTAATTCAATATTTTTTTAATAAAAACAAACTATTTTTTTTAAATCTATTCTATGTCCGGTTATCGACACTACCTACTCTATTGCACGTATTAAATAAGTATTTTTTACGCAGTGGAATGATAAACACATTAGTCATATCTTTAAAAAAAAATGAAGATGGAGCATTTTAATAAAGTGTGTTCACATAACAAGGTTATTGTAGCATTGAATGACAACAAGGAGAAGTATTTAAACTATGAAAAAAGTACAATTGGTAACACTATCTAAGTGTTAGAGTGAATAAATTTTATTTATCAACATCCTTTGTCAGATACATCGAATAAAATTGACAGAATCTAAGTGTCAGAGAGAATAATTTTTTTTATATCAACATCTTTTGTCAGATATATCAAATAAAATTGACAAATTCTCAATTTCAGAATGAATAAATGCGTTAAGAACATCCTTTAACGGATATATTGGATAAAATTGACAAAATCTAAGTATCAGAGTGACTAAATTCTATATCAGCATCCTTTTCTTGGATACATAGGATAAAATATTGGATAAAATTGACAAAATTTAAGTATCAGATTGATTAAATTCTATATCAACATCCATTTCTCAGGTACATGGGATAAAATTGACAAAATCTAGGTATCAGAATGAATAAATTCTTCATCAACATCTGTTGTTGGATTTGTCATTATGTCATTATGAAAAATTGCAAGTAAGTAAGTAAGTAAGTAACAAACGCTTTCTTGAATTCACCTCTTGGATACACAATACAGAAATTTAATTCAGGAAATTATGAAAAAAAATTGAGCAGACTCTTTAGTATCAATACTTATCGATTGAAGTCACTTCCTAGACAGACAATACGGCCATTCCACTAAATATAAGAATAAGAGTGAGTAAATTCGATATCAACATCCATTTCTCGGATACATAGGAAAAAGTTAACAAAATCTAAGTGTTAGAGTGAATAAATTTTATTTATCAACATCTTTTGTCAGATACATCGGATAAAATTAACAGAATCTAAATTTCAGAATAAATAAATGCTTTAACAACATCCTTTATCGGATATGTCGGATAAAATTGACAAAACCTAAGTATCAGAGTGACTAAATTCTATATCAGCATCCTTTTCTCGGATACATAGGATAAAATATCAGATAAAATTGAAAAAATCTAAGTATCAGATTGATTTTTTATCAACATCTTTTATCAGTTACAACAATTATAATTAACAAAATCTAAATATCAGAGTGAATAAATGCTTTTTTCAGCATCCTTTGTCGGATATGTTGAATAAAATATGCAAAGTCGACATAGCTTTATTTCATTTTTTAAGGTTAATTTAGACGAGGTTACGTGCGCGCACGTTATCATTTGCATACAAATTATCAGATATGAACGCAACAACTGCATACAAACTATCATTTAAAGCATAACAATCATCAAGCCTTCGTGGCGCAATTGGCTATGGCGCGAAAAGAGCGGAAACTATCCCTTAAAACCGGAACACTACCCTACGAAGCACAAACATTTCTTGCAGACAAAGATTGTTTCCCTGAAAATAAATTTGCGATTAGAAATTGCTTAATTTTGAGACTACCAAAAGACTATACAGTTTATACTAATATTTTATAAGAAAAAAAAGTAAAGGTAAAATCAGTAAAGTAAAGTCTTTCAGCAAAACTAATTAGCTAAACAAGTAAGCTAGTGCTGATAACCAGCCACAAGCACGTACGTGGAAATAAATTGCTTTGATGGCCTTCAAGTTGCTGAACGCTTACCAGACAGATAAGCTGTAAAAAGACAGCAGGAACTGACATTCCTCACAAATTCCACTATTTAATGCCTCCCTCCGCCCCCACGGCATTATAAAAAAGTTTCTTCAACTGAAAGTAAGGAGCAACATCAAAACTTCAACGGGCAGAAATAGAGGCTTTTTGCACCGGAGGGGTTCAGTTGTAATCAATAGGCTAATTCGTAGGGTAGTGTTCCGTTTCTAAGGGATAGTTTCTGCTCTTTTTTCGCGCCATAGCCAATTGCGCCACGAAGGCTTGATGATTGTTATGCTTTAAATGATAGTTTGTATGCAGTTGTTGTGTTCATATCTGATAATTTGTATGCAAATGATAACGTGCGCGCACGTAATATTGTCTAAATTAACCTTAAAAAATGAATTAAAGCTATGTTGACTTTGTATATTTTATTCAACATATCCGACAAAGGATGTTGAAAAAAGCATTTATTCACTCTGATATTTAGATTTTGTTAATTATAATTGTTGAATAAAATTGAACAAGAATGAACAAGAATTCACTTTTTATGCTGATTCCAAAGATATAGGATTAATTTCTCGGATACATAGGATAAAATATCAGATAAAATTGACAAAATCTAAGGCTCATCAAAAGAATTCACTTCTGATGCTGATTCCAAAGATATAGGATTAATTTCTCGGATACATAGGATAAAATATCAAATAAAATTGACAAAATCTAAGTATCAAATTGATTTCTTATCAACATCTTTTATCAGTTACAACAATTATAATTAACAAAATCTAAATATCAGAGTGAATAAATGCTTTTTCAGCATCCTTTGTTGGATATGTTGAATAAAATATACAAAGTCGACATAGCTTTAATTCATTTTTTAAGGTTAATTTAGACGAGGTTACGTGCGCACACGTTTGTTTGATTTCTAAGTCTAGTATATTTCTTGCAAATTTTTACTTTTTGCTTTGCTCAAAAGAGGGGAGAGGCTTCTTTGTGATAAATGCTTTCTAGACAAAATTCTGGTTATGTGGCGGGGGGTACTAATTTTCTTATGTAAAAGAGGGATGGGCGGGGAATGGGCAATGTATCAATTCTAACACCTTCGTTGTAAGGTGAAAACAAACTGTTTCTTCGCATGAAAAGTAAGGGGGAGGTGGTTTAAGAAAAAGATACATAGCTTTATTATGCGTAAATTGAATACTAATTTTTCTTACGTAAAAGAGGGATGGGTGGGGAATGGGCAATATATCAGTTATAACACCTTCGTTATAAGGTGAAAACAAACTATTTCTTCGCGTGAAAAGTAAAAGGGGAGGGGGTTTAAGAAAAAGATACAGAGCTGTATTATGCGTAAATCGAATGGCATTTTTACCTATGATCACAAATTTTATGTCTGTAAGGTGTTTGTTAACAATCTTTTTTTTATCTTATTTAAAGCCTATAGACTGGAACATTTAAAAAAAATTTCTAAATGGTAAAAATAGAAACACTGATTTCTATCCTAAGACTAGGGACTACTGTTTGTCAGGATTTTTTTTTTCACAAGTCGTCCAATAAAAAGTTTGATTTCTAAGTCTAATACATTTCTTGCAACTTTTTGCTTTTTTCTTTGCTGAAAAGAAGGGGGAGGCTTCTTTGGGATAAATGCTTTCTAGACAAAATTCTGGTTATGGGGTGGGGGGTCCTAATTTTTCTTATGTAAAATAGGGATCATTATTTCATACTACATTTTTTCTTCTTTTTAAGGACAATTTGGAAGAATGCGTGCCTCCCCCTCAAAAGAGAGCTAAGGCTGATGTAGCTACTCCAATGCAACAACTGGAGATAGCTGAGCCATCCAGGGCCACGCTTTACCAGCCCCCTGTGTCCTCCATGCAGGCAGGAATACAGTCTGGTCAAAAGCCGAAAAGAGAATGGGTGGCTGCTCACAGGATAGTAAACCCCGCTGGCTCATCTGTACAAGCCAGTGAAATCACCGCCACCACCACATCTATGCAAAAAACGGACATCACCGTCCCATTTATACCCCTTCATGCTTTGCCAGGACCATCCAGCACACAAGTGCAGTCTGAATTTGGAAATGTAAGCATTTTTACCAAATGTACTTTTCTTTATTGCTATTAAAAATAGTAGATTTCTAAACAGGTAGATTTGTAGGGAAAGGAATCTGCTTCTAGTCTGATCGCTATTTCTTATGGATGGCTAGATTTGTAGGAAAAAAGAGTCGTTTTTTTTCATGAGGTATTAAGACAATTATTGAGTTGATTTTTTTACTGTATTTTATTGCTATTAGTCAAACTTTGCGATGTGTGTGTGAGTTTGCGTGTGTGCGTGTGCGTATGTGTGTGTGTGTGCGTGTTTGCGTGTGCGCATTTGTGTGTGTGTGTGTGTGTGTGTGCATGTGCGTGTGTGAACGTGTGCGTGTGTGCGTGTGCGTATGTGTGTTTGAGTGTGTATGTGTGCATGTGTGTCTGTGAACGTGTGCGTGTGTGCGTGTGCGCGTGTGCTATTAACAAAATTTGTAATCTATTATGCACTTGTTTTTTAAAATAAAACTATAAGCAAAATTTGTAATTTATTATGCATTTGTTTGATAAATACGAATCCAATTAGGAAAAAAACAACATTTATTTGATAAATAATCTGAATACAAATCCGACTAAGAAAAAAATAAATAGTGTGCTATAATTGTGATAAAACTTTCCTCAAAAAAAAAACTCAATTCATTAATTTTAGATTTAGGGGGGAGCTACAAAAACAACTGCCTTCTCTGGCCCATGACTTCAGAATATCATGGGTAATTGTCCCCTCTCGCCGGATGACGTTAGTGAAGGTACGTCGTTTAGTATCCTCCTGGATTTTCAATTTACAACGGAAGAAATGAATAGTCATATGGAAATTGTTGGATCTAATGTTTCCGGGGACATTTTTGACGATGACTTTATTATTAGTGAATTGGGTCCTGTGCAAATAGGTGCAGGAAATAAAAATAGTGTCACGCCCCCAGAACTACGTGAATTTTATTTGCTGGAATCTTCTCTAGGTCACTTGCAAGCACATAGGGTAGATTTTAATCCCCACTAGGAAAACCTGGTTGACGGGATTGTCATTTTAACAGAGCCTTTAAATGTTCTTCATACATACATCGACCGAATTCGAGCACTTATTGAGATTCAGATTCAGAATTGGGGGGGTCAGCGGGGGAGTAAGGCATCCGTCAATCAAAAAGTTTATTTACAAAAAGGGACATCTGGGGACATTTTTTATTTTCATTTTTCAACTGGCAACCAAACTTTTTACCCTGGTCTAAATGATTTTGAGGGTAACTTTTTCAACTGGGTCAATAAATTAATTTTAACTTTGGACACATTCAACGAGAGGGGAAGCGGGTCCTCCATTTTATACATTGAATACATGGATCTGAATCTCAATAGATTTAAAAAAAAACTTTATTTTAAGAGGGGCGGGGGGTATGAAAATAAAATAACACCCAGATTTGTCGGCTACAGGGGGTGGTTCAGGGTTTCAAGTTTGAAACGGGGCTGCAGTGCTTTAAATATGTATTTTTAGCAGCAGCCCATAAAACATTGAAAGAGGATTTTCAAGAATGAAAAATCTCGACAGACTTGCACGTAACGGTGGAGACAATTTTCCTAAAGTAAATTTTGATTGTTTAGAGGGAAAATATCCGGTGTCCTTAAAAGAAATAACTATATTTGAAAAAGCAAATGAAAATCTTGGGTTGGGGGTGGTTGTTTTCCGGTACGACACAGAATTTGTAAATGGGGGAAAGAAACCGAATAAAAAAGGAGTTTTATATTCAGTTAGGACACCGTTGGTCGATAATGTTAAAAATTGGACTTAGATTATCTATGAGCCTCCCAAAGATGTAAATTCCTATGGTAATTTTTCCCCGTTATGGCAATAAGTCGACTCTTATCCCAAGGTGTGAAGAACGGAGAACGTCACTATTGCCCAATTTGCCTTTCTCCATTTAGAACTGAACAACATTCACGGATCACATGAAATATTGCAAAATTCATGGCAACCAAAGAATAGAAATGCCGGCAGAAGGCAAAGATACTTTACAACTTAAAAACTTCCGAAATTCCCTGCTACAGGTTGATAAAGTATCTTTAGATTGTGAATCAAGACTGGTGGAGGTATTGGACCCATCAAGGCCAAATCTAGTCAAGGAACACAAACTAGTTGCGTGTTCCTATGCGCATGCCCGTCTCGATTCCAATAATAAAATACAACTGGAAGAGTTTTTTTTTACTATGGATGAGGAGGGTAGCATGGAGAAGTTATTGGTGTCTTTAATAGAAACAACGAACGGTGCAATCTCACGATTGCGTCACACCAACTACCCAATGTAATTATCAGATAAGGAGCAACTGGCACTAGAAAAGAGGACAATCATTAGAGTTTGTAGGAGTGTTTTTGTCTTAAAAAATTCTCTCCAGTACCATAGTCACCTTATTAACTCCAATTCAGCGGGAACAAGTAACTTTCGGGGATTGGCTCACAATTCATGCAATTTAATAATTAAACAGCAACTTTTTCTTCCGGTTTTTATACATAATTCTAACTACGATCTGAAGTATGTGCTAAAATTAATGGCAAAACTTCAAAGAAATGGAACAGTGGATGATGCATGGGTGATAGACAGCTTTTCCTACAAAATCATTCCTAAATTGTCGGAAAAGTTGCTTGTTTTGGAATTTATGTGGAGATATGTTGAAGACGACATTGAGTACACGAATAAAATTTGCTTTTTAGATTCCTACAGTTCTTTTCCTAAATCATTGAGCGAATTGTATCAAGTGCAGAAAAACGATGACGGCTGCAACGCTTTCCCCCTTCTCAAGCAACAATTTCCAAATGATTTATATGATTTGTTGACGGTCAAGGGCATATATCCTTATGATTATTACTGCTCCATGTCGATAGTTGCCGAGGAAACTATTCCCTCGATCGAATCGTTTTACGACAGTCTACACGATCGTAGGTGCACCCCTGCTGAATACAGTTTTGCTAAGAAAGTGTGGGCGGAGGGAGGGTGTAAAAATGGATTTGACTACTGCAAGCTATATTTGTCGAGTGATGTGTTAACTTTGTTAGACATTATGTGTAAAAATACGGACAAAATGTAGGGGGAATTTAATCTTGATTTAGGGTATTATTTTTCATCTCCTCATCTGGTAATGGACCTCATCCTAAAAATTAGAGGGGAAAAAATCGGGCTGATCACTGAAATCGATCAGCACCTGTTCATCGAGAGGTCAATGAGGGGTGGATACGTTTATTATGGGGATCGTATCATGAAAACTTGTCCAACTGGAGAGAAGACATGGAAAAAACAAGATTCAATTTTCCTCTATATAAAGTCTATCTACATCTTGGCCATTTCCCGCTATTTACAACCGTGTAAAGAATATAAATGGTTCAATGAACTTTAAAGTTCCCCTTTCCTCAAAATTCACAGTGTTGAGGAGAATCCACTGGATGAATGGTTATTCTAAATTGATGGGGAGATACCAGTTGAGCTTCACGATTTAGTAGAGCGTTTTTTGCACCTGCATCATTAGACCTGTGTCCAGCAATTTTCTGAATCCTAGTAATAGGCATTTAATCAAGGTGAGCGGATTGCAATGGTCACCCTCAAGACAAAACTTATTGCCGACCTTCTGCCGAAGAAAAAATATTGTTGTACATCATGTGGCTTTAAAATGTATGTGCAACAATGGTTTCAACGTCACAAAGGTTTACAGAGCCCTCCAGTTTAGCCAAAAACCCTATCTGAAAACGTTTGTTGACACTTTTGTCAAAAAAAGTTCTGAAGCGCAGACAAAAGCCGAAAAAGAAATCTATAAGCTAATTTTAAATTTGGCTTTTGGTAAAATGTGCGAGAGTGTTCGCAATAGGAATCGTTGCGACGTTGTGACCGATCCCGAACAATGTGCTCAAATTATTGCCGATCCAAATTACACTTCCTTTACAATCATCGGCCCGGACATGGTACTATTGAATAGAAAAAAAAGAAGCATTGTCGAGAATAAAAATATTAATGCAGGCGGTGCGATCTTGGAGATCTCTAAAAAGCTCATGTTGGAATCCTACTACAATGTGGGTAGGGTACAGTGGCCGGAGAAGGGGCAAGTAGAGGTCTGCTATGGGCACACACATTCTTTACTGCTATAAGTAAAAACTCAAAATGTAATTGATGCTTTAGCATCCCGTAAAATTAGGAGCTGACGGATGAACTACACTAACTGGAATGGGCTTTGCCCATAGCTAATGAAATGTTAAGTACCACTTCAACTTTTATGTTTTAAATCAGAAATAGAACACGACATGATTTCCCATGGTATGTTTGTAAGTCCGAAGGTGTACTTTATGCAGACACATGACGAGGAAATCAAAAAACGTTGCAAAGGAGTACCCACGCGCTATTTGGATAAGCATTTCGACATGGACAACGGCCGGGGGGGCAAACGGCCGGCCGCCAGCGGGGGGCGCGTCACCACTACCAAAGTTATCTTTTTTTTACTTAGAGCATATTTTAGTGCTTTTGTAAATATACATGTTGAATTCAAATTAAAAATGGTGTAAAAAAAGCGATATTACTCTAAGTGTATTTTTCATTAAATGTTGTTTTTTATAAATAAATAAAGTATATTTATTAAAGTGCTTCTTTTTTAAATAAATGTTTTTTTTATTATAAATAAATTTAAAAAAAAATATTGTGTATTTTCTTTGTTTTCTGTAAAGTGCTGTTTTTTTATAATACAAGAAATATGATTCTTTATTGTTCTTCTTCTTCTCATTATTCTTAAACGGACTAGTAGGGAAATTATTTAGTCATTAGACAACTATAGTCTACCGTTAGTTGTAGGTGAACTGTTGAAGGGAACATGTATCAATTTAAAACACCATTCAGATCGTTTCTATGTGGGACATCAATGTCAGGCAAAACGATACTCTTAACTAAAATAATTAAAAATTGTGATAAAATGTTTGTGGAAAAGCCGAAAAAAATCTACTATTGTTACAGTATTTGGCAGGAGTCATGCGATAAAATAAAAGCAATTGGCAAGGCGGGATTGGTGCAGATACAATTCATACATGGACTTGATGTTTTCAGCATTATTGAACCAAACTCTTGGCTGATTATTGACGATCTTGCTGAATCTATTGAACAATGGTCCCAGGAAATGTTGCTATTGTTCACCGTTCGCTCTCATCATGAACAGATTTCCATTACTCTGGTTCTACACAACCCCTTTCATCAGAGCAAATGTATGCGAACACTTGCACTGAACTGCACCTGCTATATCATCTACAGAGTTGTTCGTGATTCTAGCTCGCTAATAGCTTTCAATAAACAAATATACCCCGGTGCCCCAAAATTTCTGCTCTCATCATACAATCTGGCAACTAATAAACCCCACGGCTACATACTATTGGATCTTAATCAAAACTCACCTGAGGATCTGCGTGTAGTCACAGTTATCTGTGACACTGAAATTACAGTATATCTCACCGTGAACACCAAAAAGACCTATTAGTTGCTATCATGACACTGAAGAAACTACATGAAAATAGACATTTATTTTCAGTTCTAAGCATTTCAAAACCCCCACTTAGAAAAGCCATACTCAAACATGGTTTTGACAATTATTTCATTAATATAATATCTGAACTTTGTTCAAATTTGACCGAGGGTAATGTTCAACTGCCATAAGTAATTAAGCAACAGGCAAAGCAACATCGTTCCATTGTATGTACATTGGCCTCTAAAAACAAAGGAAAGAATTTTAAAAGGAAACGTTTTCTTCAGGTGGGCAGTAGCTTTTTTACACTTTTACTACCGAAAATTGCAGGAATTGTAAACAGTTTTATCTAGAGAATGACCAAACCCTATAAATTGACTTCAATAGAACTCGCTCTCTCACCTGTGGAACACTTTGAGGACAATATGAGTAAATTCATTGACAAAGATAATATTGAGGATGATAAGATACTGCTTTTACTTCAAGATGCACTTCGCCGAGTGGACAAACATAAGCCCTATCGTGCGAAGGCCAGTGGTATTGATCACAAAAAAGAACCATCTCCTTTGGATTCTGCTTCTGCTGGAACAAAATTAAAGAAGGAGTAATTGGATTCAATTGTGTCGAACATTGGAAATCTAGTGCCCAACTCATATCGTGAACAAAGTAAACGACTCATAATATATCTCATGGAAAGTGGTCAAGATCATATTCAAGTTGATAGCAATGGGAAAGGGATTATAATTCAGGGCAAAAGCTATAATCTACTTGATTTAATCTATGATATGGTTACAATTCGTAAATGACTATTATCATTTGACGATCATCTATACAACTTTCTAAATACATTAAACTTCCCCAAAAGCCTTATTAGCAATAGGCAAATTCTAAAAAAAATAAACGAACATGCACCAACACCATTAAAATATGAACATGAAGAAGAAGAAGAAGATTTTAAATAAATTTTGGAAAATACTAGCACACCTAGTGGAAACTTGACAATGGTGAGGAGCAACACACCACTGATAGCTAGACAAAAGCGAAGACAATTCAAGTCAACGTCACCACCACCACCAACCACCAGTATACAAAAGGGTAGCGGACGTTGAAACACATGTTCAAACTCGAAATGGTTGAAGTTCTGAAACAAATTTATGAAAACATTGACGAAGCGGGGAGTTTAAGTTACCCCACCATTGTTTCCAAAGTCACTGGTGTTCACGCTAAAAGAGTACAAGACTATCTACAAAATGAATCAAGTTACACTCTGCATAGAAATCATAGACTTCGTGCTAATCATTATCGCAAAACTAAAGCCTTTTTCCCATTGCATATAATGCAAGCAGATCTCCTAACTCTAGATAAGATTCAAAGACTTTACAATACACCGGGCAACTAGATTCTACTTGCAATCAATGTCTTTAGTCGCTATGCATACGCAATTCTATTGCGCTCGAAGAGAGGTGTTGAAGTTGCTCAGGCCGTTGAAAGTATTCTCGAACAGGATTCGTATAAAAAAATTTAAACGGATCGTGGTAGTGAATTTGTTAATCCCCATGCTGCAAAAGTACTAGTGAAATATAATACATTGCTCTATCATAGTCATAGCCCTATAAAGGCAGAATAGGCCGAACGATTGATAAGAACTATTCGACTTTTAATTTCAAGATATTGTATTTTGAAAAATACTTATGCTTTTATTCATGATTTAGATAAAATCATGTTGATTTATAATCAACGACCTCATCGATCATTGTCCAATTCAACCCCAACCGAGGTTCATCAAATTGATCATGATACAATTGACACATTTTTTAAGCCATATTGCGATGAAACAAGTGTCAAGAAGAAAAAATTCAATGTTGGTGATGCTGTTCAAATTAATAGAACAACAAGTGTTTTTGAAAAGGGTAATTACTTGTGGTCCACAGAACTTTTTAAAGTGGCAAAATCCTAGACACTAAACCCATAAATTATCGTCTTCGCGATACCAAAGATGAAGAAATTCTCGGTGGCTTTTATGACTATGAACTACAAAAAGTTAAAAATTATAGTGAAATCTATCAAATTAAAAAGATATTAAAGACTCGTACTCGCAGGGGCAAGAAACAGGTACTTGTTCGGTGGCTAGGATACAACTCTGATTTTGAATCTTGGATCAGTGTTGGAGATATTGACAATGCCCAATGATTTTTATGTAGCATTTATGTCCAACGTTTCCAATCCTCTCTACAACGACATGAATAAAACAAGTGATTTTCGGACGAAACTCTCCCCCGCCATCAAATTCGATGACGGAAAGTATGAAGTGGCGCTTGTCGACTGTATTCTCAAAAATACCTATGACATTCTGAGAAAGGATCGTGTGTATGACATAAAAGTTATACCATTCGATTGGTCACTCTTTGTTGAGTAATAATGGGTTGAAGCACTTAAATCTAGCGAATATCCACATGTTAAATTGATATATATATAGAATATGATAATATGACAGATTTGTGTCGTACAATCAATAGAAAAATCTCATATCGTAGGAATGGTCGGTTCCATTTTAATTATTTAATGGAACACGACAGGATTTACCTCACCTGTTGACAATGAAATAATTATTTTCAAAGATAGTATGTAAGACCTTCTTGACTTTAAAAAGAATTTGATCAATGGGAAAAATGCTGGCAGTGTTTACGGGATGGATAAAGATATCTTTACTGACTATCCACCTGGTTTTACCTCATACTCTTACATAATTTTCTATGCATCTTTTGTGGAAACATCGAGAGTTGGTAATTCAAATGTCCCCATCCTACGTGTTCTTGATCGAAAAACAACCCAAGAACTTATTCATCACTATAATATAAAGCGTCTTCAGTATGTTTCCGTAAACACTTCGTATTTTTAACCCTGTCAGTTAACACTAAGAAGTGAATTGGGTGATTCTCTAGCAATAACAAAAGGTTTAGCATTGATTACATGTCATTTTCGACCCATTGCCGGCGACACCATCTACTAAAATGAACAATAGAAGAATTCTATTTGTCTGTCCCGATATCGAATGCTATGTTGGTGCTCTGAGTCCAAGTCAAATAGGCAATGGATTGGACTACCACAAGGGGCGTACTACAATGTCTGGCTATGGTCTTGGTAGCTGGTTGGCTAGGCTATTTTGTTCTGCACTACCCCTTGCCAGAAAATATCTTGTACCTGCTGCATCAAATTTTGCTGCCTCAACACTACAGGACTGGGGGTCCTGTAAGAATTTCAAGGAGAGCGTTAAGGAAAATATTAGATCTTAAGCAAAAGCCGTTGGTGAGCAATTAAAATCTCAGCAAAATGGGAAGGGATTGAAAAAGATGCGTGCACGTCACTCACTCATCAGTCTCTACCCAGGCGAGAAGCGAAGGACATCAAAAAGGACTTTCAGGAATAAAACAAGGAAGGCCAATAAGAAGAAGAAAAAGAAAAATATTTTTAGATCAAAGAAGGATTTCTTCTCTTAAGATCACTTATCTCCCCCACAAGGAATCACATCCATCAATCAGTTCCTCATTGAATCTGTTCAATGCTGAAAATGTTGATGTCAGTGTCAAGTATGGTTACTATGAACAATTTCACCCCCAACAACCCCTTTTGGAAAATATAAACTTTCCAATATTTTCCAATGAAGACTATTTCATTGATTTGTCATCAACATTTATTGATTTAAATGTTGCGGTGAAGAAAAAGTCAAATAATACAACTCCAACTGCTGCCGATGGTCTCTCCTAAGAAAACTGTATTCTAAACAACCTGTTCAAACAAAATAATGTATTTATTAATGGAACATCGGTGAGCACTAGCATTAACTTATCCAACTATGCAAGCTACATACAATTTATGATGATGACACCAAAGGCATACAAGGAGCTGAGAGGACAGTCATTGGGCTATGTATATCGATCAGGTGTTGATACTGACGGTGAGTTGACTACTGCAGTGAGCCCGGAGTATCATCTGGTTGGAAAATTAAATCATGAGATATTCAATATATCCCAATGGTTACCCCCAATGTCAAGATTGAAATAAAGTTGCAACTAGCCCCACCAAGTTTCCCTTTGAGAAAACACATCCTGCAGCACCCGGCGCAAATGTCATTGTCACATAGGCAATTCTCAACGTCCAAAAACAACAGGTTATGAGCTCTGTTGCATTGGCAGGGGAAAAGCTAAGAGCCAATGGCAACAACATTAAACTTCTTGTCCCCCATACAATCACCAATCAACGTCACATTGCCACCGGCTCTCGTAGCTATACCGATTCATGGGAATAAACTATTATTCCAATCAACGAAGAGTACAGGATTTAACGACTAAGACATGTGGCTTTCATGCATTACTCTTTTTCATGTTCAGATGTCGTGGCTATACCTACAAACAAGTTCTCAACATTTACGTTGACTTACCTCGATTGAACGACTCTCTAGTGGAAAATAAGCTTTCAAGTGTGATGAATATTCATTTTACTGCCATACGAATAAAACGTTCTCAAAATGTATTTGAAATTTCTTACTAATAAATGAAAAAAATGTATATACATGATAAAAACGGCTTTTCTACTCTTTAGATTTCATCTTTTACTAGGTATAGGTATTTGTCGATAACAACTAATGTAGGTACATTATCTGAATTCACAGTATATTGATCCTGATGTTCTGCAATATCAGGCTCGCATTTTCTACAATAGAGTGTAACTTCACTCTTGTCGTATCTCTTTGTATAGTCGATGATACTATTCTCATTAATTTTATAGAATTCACATGTTTCAAGTTGCTTATTTGAAGCAATGTCACAAACAGCGTCCTCAAGTGGCGAATCACATTCTGTCAGAGCTAAATAAATCCCAGTGGGGTTGTAATCATAGTACCCATTGTCTTCACAACAATGACTTAAAAAACAGATTCTTTTGTTGCTCTAGCATTTGAATCGCGGACCCGTTTCCTCCTCCTAGTAAGTCCACGACGATACCAATCTCTTAGCAATAAACTAAAATCACACTTAGGATGCTTTCCAATCATACCAGGATATGTATTCTCCCACTGATTACATTTATCGTAGTGGCAATTGGAGCATAGGTGCCCTCGAGGATGAGAGTCACACACTTCTTCAAGACAGGAATTACAACCTTTAATTTGTACAGCATATCCTCATTGCAATTCACACGGGTTGTAGAATATGTACTTTTCATCATACTCATCAATCCTTGTACAAGTCTCACATGATGACCAGCTACGCAGTGTATATATGCATAGTGGACATGTATGGAACATTTTTTCATGTGTTGACACTCTCACTGCCACAATGAAACTAAGCTACCAACAACAACAAATTGAGTGGGATGGAGAGAGAGAGGAGTAAATCATCCTTGAACTCCAACTTTCTCATGAGAAAAAAGTCCTATATTTCTAAGCTAGTGTTTTTCTGCATGCACTATACATTCTCAAATATAGTTTCAAAACTTATCTGACCACTTTGCTTGGAAAGGTACCAAGGAAGTATAGGTGTGACAGGAAACTCACTCTCTTTGAAAAGGTGCAGAGCATCAAGCAAATAGCATGTAGTTTCAAAACGTGTTTAATCACGTTGCTTGGAAAGGTACCAAGGGAACATTTAGGCAAGCAAATAGCATGTAGTTTCAAAACATGTTTAATCACGTTGCTTGGAAAGGTACCAAGAAATATAATTTCCCCAAATAGCACAGGAAGGAACATAATCTCCCCAAAGTATAACAGAGCACTCAACTTCCCTGGGGGTATATAAGGTTTTTTTAGAAGGCGTTGTCGTAGAAACTTCAAAAAAGGCTCATTCGGTTGGAAATTGAAAGGGCTAGTGCCCTTTTTAATACTCGAAAGTGATTGGAGGGCCCCTAGCTCCCCCCCCCCCCGCCCATCATTTCCCCCAACATATCCCATCAAAATTTTGTGATAGCCCTTTTGTTCAGCGTAGTTGATTTCCAGATAGAAAATATGTTTTTGAGGAGGACACTCCCCTACAAACCTTGGGGCAAGGATTTTAAGTTATGCCCTGGGGGCATATAAGAACGATGTTGGCAAAATGTATCATTTATTAGGCCCTTTTTTTTAGCACTAAGAGCTTACATCTAAGATTTACATCTTTCTGCAAAGATTATCGTTTTTTAACTCATCTTTGTTCTAAGATCTTACAGCTCACTGATGTTAGCAAAAAGTTTGAAGACCGCCACAGTTCTGCCATATAGAACAATGATGAGAGAACTTTGATGATCTACTTATGATTGTTCTCAGAGTGCTGATCAGAGCAGAATGATGAAAGACGTTTGCACAAAAACAACCAAAGATGTAAGATCTTTGTTCAAAGATTTCACTTTTAAGCGTTTTCTGACAAAAGATGTAAGATCTTAAGCACATTGATGAGTGAAAAAACGCCCCTATTATTTGTTTCCTTTAGAGCAGGGCACTTCGTATCGAAAAAACTGTCGTAGAAACTTCAAAAAGGACTCATTCAATTGGAAATTGGAGTGGCTTGTGCTCTTTTTAATAGTCGAAAGTGATTGGAGGGCAACTAGCCCTCCCCACGCCCATCATTCCCCCAAACAAATCCAATCAAAATTTTGAGATAGCCATTTTGTTCAACGTAGTTTTAAGTTCTGTAAATTAGGTCTTTGAGGATGACAACCCCCTCAAAGCCCTCACGACAAGGGTTGTAAATTATGCCCTGGGGGTATACAAAGTTTTTATAGAACGCGTTGTCGTAGAAACTTCAAAATGGGCTCATTCGATTAGAAATTGAAATGGCTAGTGCCCTTTTTAATAGTCGAAAGTAATTGGAAGGCAACTAACACCCCTTCCACGCCCACCATTTCCCCAAATACATCCAATCAAAATTTTGAGAAAGCCTTTTTGTTCCACGCAGTTAAAGTTCAGGAAATTATACCTTTGAGCGGGACACTCTTCCCACAGTCTTCAGGGCCAGGGTTATAAGTTATGCCCAGGGGGCATATAAGTTTTTATTGAAATCTTTATCGTAGTAACTTGAAAAAGGGCTCATTTGATTGGAAATTCAAAGGTCTAGTGCCCTTTTTAATGGTGAAAAATGATTTGAGGGCAACTAGCTCCCGTCTTTCGCCCACCTTTCCCCCAAACACATCCAATCAAAATTTTTAGATAGCCATTTTGTTCAGTGTTGTGGATTTCCAGATAGAAATTATATTTTTGAGCAGGACAGTCCCCCATAGTCTTCAGGACAAGGGTTGTAAGTTATGCCCTGGGGGCATATAAGGTTTTTAATGATAGAGTTGTCATAAAAACTTCAAAAGGCGTTCGTTCGATTGGAAATTGAGAGGGTTAGTGTCCTTTTTGTTAGTCGGAGGTGAAGACCTAACAACTAACCTCCCTCTCACACGCGACATCTCCCAAAACATGTCGAATCAAAATTCTGAGATGACCATTTTGTTAAATGATACTAACGGATCCTGAACTTCGTCATTTTAGGACGCCAGACCCCCCCCCTCATCCCTCAGGTTGAGGATCTTAAGTTCTGCCCTGGGGGCATATAAGGTTGTTATTGAAAGCGTTGTCATAGAAACTTAAAAAGGGCTCATTTGATTGGAAATTGAAAGTGCTAGTGCGTTTTTTAATAGTTGAAAGTGATTGGAGAAAGACTAACGCTCCTCTCACTCCCACCATTTTCCCAGACACATCCAATCAAAATTTTGTGATAGCCATTTTGTCTAAAGTAGTTGTAAGTTCTGGATATTAGGTCATAGAGGATGACAACCTCTAGGGTAAGGCTTGTAATTTATGCCCTGGGGGCATATAAGGTGTTTATAGGAAGTTTTGTCGTAGAAACTCTAAAAGGGCTCATTCGATTGGAAATCGAAAGGCCTAGTGCCCTTTTTAATAGTCGAAAGTGATTGGAAGGCTTGACATTTTTATAGTAAAGATCAATATGGGTATATTGTATTAGTTTTTTGTTGATGTTGTTGTTTAGACCAGGACAATTTGTATCGAAGGAGCTGTCGATACAAATTGCGATTGAAAATAGAAAGGGCTTATGCCCTTTTTAATAGTCGAAAGTGATTTGAGAGAAACTAATCCCCCTCCCACGCCCACCCTCCCATTTGACTTTATATTTAAAAACTAAATGTTGCCATAAGATTAAATCAAAACGCACTGTGTTAATGCTAATTCCCAATAAGACATCTCAGCAATATCCCAAGAACGACTGAGGGTATTATGTTCAAACTTTCGGGGCTGCTTCTGCTCTTAAAATTTAACCAAATCAAAATAGCGTAAATGTATCCAAGCTATAAAGGAAAGATTTTTTTGCGAATGGTATAAAGTTTTCCATTTCAGGTCAACTAGAGGAGATATGAAACTAAATTAAACACTACTATTTGTATCCAGATTTTTAAGAGGGTGTATGTTGTTAAAAATTGATGAAAATTTTTCTCCAGCATACAAATAGAAGGCCAAACTATAAAGTCTTAAAAATACAAAACAATTTAAAGTATTATTTTCTTTTTCTCTGAAACGACTATGTCAATATAAAACGAACAGAAATTAATTAAAAAAAAAAAACTTTTTCAACAAAATAAGTTTTTAAAAGGAAAGTAGAGAACTCCATTAAACCAAAAATGAATAAAAAATAAAATAAAATAATCTACCAAACGTGAAACTACCACAAATCAGCATCGACAAATAAATGAAACCCAAAACGAATAGAAATTATAATAAATAACCGAGTTAAACTCAAAACGAGCAGAAATTAACATGAATTGCGCTCAAAACCCCGATGCCTTCCCAAGGCCAGAATATTATTTGCACTTTACTGAAAAAAATACAAATGAATGTGCATAGTCAGTTTAATATACATATACTGATTTTTAGTAATCAAAATGTTAATATTATTTGATTTATTAAAGTTATAAAAGTAAAAACATTTATATTTTTCCAAATCCAATATTTGGAAAGGGTTTTAAGTTATGCCCCGGGGAAATATAAGGTTTTTATAGAAAGCGTTGTCGTAAAAACTTCAGAAAGGGCTCATGCAATTGTAAATTTAAAGGGCTAGTGCCTTTTTATATTCGAAAGTGATTGGAGGACAACAAACCCCCCTGTCAGGCCCACCATTTCCTCAAACACATCTAATTGAAATTTTTAGATAGCCATTTTTTTCAACGTAGCTGAAAGTTTTGGAAATTAGGTCTTTGAAGATTACACCCCCCCCCTCACAGCCCTCCAGGCAAGGCTTGTAAGTTATGCCCTGGGGGCTTATAAGTTTTTAGCGTTGTCTTTTTAGTATAGAAAGCGTTGTCGTAGAAACTTCAAAAAGGGCTCATTCGATTGGAAATTGAAAGGGCTAGTGTCTTTTTAATATTTGAAAATAATTGGAGGGCGACTAACCCCCCTCTCATGCCCACCATTTCCCCAAACACATGCAATCAAGATTTTGGGAAAAACCATTTCGTTCAAAGAATTGAAAGTTTTGGAGATTAGGTCTTAGAGGATGATAACGCCGTCAGAGGCCTCAAGGCAAGGTTTGTAAGTTGTGGCCTGGGGGCATATAGGGTTTTTATAGAAAGGATTGTCGCAGAAACTTCAAAAAGGGATCATTCGACTTGAAATTGAAAGGGCTAGTGTGTTTTTTAATATTAGAAAGTGATTGGAGGGCAATTAACCCCCCTCTAACGCCCACCATTTTCCAAGACACATCCAAACTAAATTTTGAGATAGCCATTTTATTAAACGTAATTTACATTTATGGAAAAAATGTCTTTGAGGATGATATCCCCTCCCCCACAACCCTCAGGGCAAGGGTTTTAAGTTATACCCTGGGGGCATATAAGGTTTTCATAGAAAACGTTGTCGTAGAAACTTCAAAAAGGGCTCATTTGATTGGAAATTGAAAAGGCTAGTGCCCTTTTTATAGTTGAAAGTGATTGGAGGGCAACTAACCTCCCTCTCGCGCCCACCATTTCCTCAAGCACATCCAATCGAAATTTTGAGATAGCCATTTTGTTCAACGTAGTTGAACGGTCTGGAATTTAGGTCTTTGAGGATGACAAACCCCCAACAACCCCCAGGGCAAAGGTTGTAAGCTATTCCCTGGGGGCATAGAAGGTTTCATGGAAAGTGTTGTCGTAGAAACTTCAAAAAGGGCTCATTCAATTAGGAACTGAAAGGGCTAGTGGTCTTATTAATAGTGAAAATTGATCGGAGGGCGAATGCCCCCTCACGCCTATCATTTCCCCAATTACTTCCAATCAAAATTTTGATATAGCGATTTAGTTCAACATAGTTGAAGGATCTGGAAATTATGTCTTTGAGTATTACAACCCCACCCCCACAGCTCTCAGGGCTAAGGTTATAAGTTATGCCCTGAGAGCATATAAGGTATTTATAGAAAGCGTTGTTGTAAAAACTTCAAAAGGGACTCATTCTATTGGAAATTGTGAGGGGTATTGCCTTTTTTAATAGTCGAAAGTAATCGGAGGGAGAATCACGCCCCCCCCCCCCACCACGCATATCATTTCCCCAAACATTTCCGATCAACATTCTGATACGGCCATTTTGCCCAACATAGTTGCAAGGTCTGGAAATTATGTCTTTGAGGATGAAAACCCTTCATAGCTTTCAGGAGAAGGGTTGTAAGTTCAGCCCTTGGGACATATATGGTTTTTATAGATATTGTTGTCGTGTAATGTTCAAAAAGGGCTTATTTGATTAAAAATTGACAGGATTTATGCATTTCTTACTTGTTAGAAGTAATCAAAGGGCAAATGCATCCCCACGCCCATCATTTCCCCAAACACTTCTAATCAAAAATTTCATATAGCCATTTTATTCAACGTATTTGAAAGGTCTGGAAATTATGTTTTTGAGTATAACAAATCCCCCCTGCCCTCAGGGCAAGGGTTATAGGTTATGCCTTGGGGGCATATAAGGTTTTTATAGAAAGCATGGTCACATGAACTTTGGAGGGGGCTCTTTGGATTGGAGATGAGACGCTATACTGCTCTTTTTAAGAGTCAAAGTGATCAGAGGGCAGCTACCCCAATCCCTACACACACACACACACGTCTTATTGTCCCGAAATGCATCTAATAGAAATTTTGAGATAAAGAACGATGTAACTAAGTAAAGAACGATGTGGGCACAATGTGTTTTTTTTTCTCCATACCCGGGCACTTCGTATTGAAGGAGTTGTCGTAGAAACTTCGAAAAGGGCTCATTCGATTGGAAATTGAAGTGGCTAGTACCCTTTTTAATAGTCAAAAGGGATTGGAGGGCAACTAGGCCCCCCCCAACAAACATCATTTCCCCAAACACATCCAATCAAAATTTTGAGATAGCCATTTTGTTCAGCGTAAAGGATTTCCAGATATAAAATATGTTTTTGAGGAGGACTCCCCCACATCCCTCGGGGCAAGGGTTTTAAGTTATGCCCTGGGGGCATATAAGGTTTTTATAGAAGACGTTGTCGTAGAAACTTCAAAAAAGGCTCATTCGATTAAAAATGCAAAGGGCTAGTGCCCTTTTTAATAGTCGAAAGTGATTGGAGGGCAACTAGCCCCCCCCCCCACGCCCATCATTCCCCCAAACACATCCAATCAAAATTTTTAGATAGCACATTTTGTTCAGTGTAGTTGATTTGCGAATAGAAAATGTTTTTGAGGAGGACACTCCCCTACAACCCTCGGGGCAAGGGTTTTAAGTTATGCCCTGGGGGCATATAAGGTTTTTATAGAAGGCGTTGTTGTAGAATCTTCAAGAAAGGCTCATTCGATTGGAAACTAAAAGGGATAGTGCGATTTTTAATAGTCGAAAGTGATTGGAGGGCAACTAGCCCCCCCCCCCCACGCCCATCATTCCCCCAAAAACATCCAATCAAAATTTTGAGATAGCCATTTTGTCAACGTAGCTGATTTCCAGATAGAAAATATGTTTTTGAAGAGGACAATCCCCCACAACCCTCGGGGTAAAGGTTGTAAGTTATGCCCTGGGGGCATATAAGGTTTTTTATAGAAGGCGTTGTTGTAGAAACTTCAAAAAATGCTCATTCGATTTGGAGATTCAAAGGACTAGTCCCCTTTTTAATATCTGAAAGTGAATGGACGGTAACTAACCCCCCTCTCACGCCCACCTTTTACCTAAACACATTCAATCAAAATTTTGATATAGCCATTTTGTTCAACGTAGTTTTAAGTTCTGGAAATTAGGTCTTTGAGGATGACAACCCCCTCACAGCCCTCAGGACAAGGGTTGTAAGTTATGCCCTGGGGGCATATAAAGTTTTTATAGAACACATTGTCGTAGAAACTTTAAAAAGAGCTCATTCGATTAGAAATTGAAATGGCTTGTGCCTTTTTTAGTAGTCGAAAGTAATTGGAAGGCAACTACTACCCTTTCCACGCCCACCATTTCCCCAAACCCATCCAATCAAAATTTTGAGATAGCCATTTTGTTCCATGCAGTTAAAGTTCAGGAAGTTATACCTTTGAGCAGGACACTCCCCCCCCCACAGTCTTCAGGCCTCCCTAGCCCCCCACGAACATCATTTCCCCAAACACATCCAATCAAAATTTTGAGATAGCCATTTTGCTGGGCATGGTTGATTTCCAGATAGAAAATAATGTTTTTGAGGAGGGCACTCCCCCACAACCCTCAGGGCAAGGGTTTTAAGTTATGCCCTGGGGGCAAATAAGGTTTTTATAGAAGGCCCTTGACCCGAGGATTGTAGGGGAGTGTCCTCCTCAAAAACATATTTTCTTTTTGGAAATCATTTACGCTGAACAAAATGGCTATCTCAAAATTTTGATTGGATGTGTTTGGGGAAATGATGTTTGTTGGGGGGGGGGCCTAGTTACCCTCCAATCACTTTTGACTATTAAATAGGGTACTAGCCACTCCAATTTCCAATCGAATGAGCCCTTTTTGAAGTTTCTACGACAATTCTTTCGATACGAAGTGCTTGGGTATGGAGAAAAAAACACACTGTGCCAACTTCGTTCTTTACTTAGGCAGCGCTAGCGCACTGCCTATGAAAAACCTTAAATACCTCCTGGGCATAACTTATAACCCTTGTCCCTAATCTCTTGGGTTTGTTTTAACCCAAAAATTCTTGTTATATGATATTTAGACTATTTGAATAGAATGGATATCTCAAAATTTCTATTAGATGCATTTTGGGACAATAAGACGTGTGTGTGTGTGTGTAGGGAGGGGGTAGCTGCCCTCTGATCACTTTGACTCTTAAAAAGAGCAGTATAGCGTCTTATTACCAATCCAATGAGCCCCCTCCGAGGTTTATGTGACCATGCTTTCCATAAAACCTTATATGCCCCCAAGGCATAACCTATAACCCTTGCCCTGAGGGCTGGGGGGATTTGTTATACTCAAACAAATAATCTCCAGACCTTTCAAATACGTTGAATAAAATGGCTATATCAAAATTTTGATTAGAAGTGTTTGGGGAAATGATGGGTGTGGGGATGCATTTGCCCTCTAATCATTTTCGACAAATAAGAAAGGCTATGGTCCTCTTAATTTCCAACCAAATGAGCCCTTTTTCAAGCTTCAAGGACAACACTTTGTATAAGAACCTTATTTACCCCAAGGCCATTACTTACGACCCTTGTCCTGAGGGCTATGAAGGGTTTTCATCCTCAAAGACATAATTTCCAGACCTTTCAACTACGTTGGGCAAAATGGCCGTATCAGAATGTTGATCAGAAATGTTTGGGGAAATGATATGCGTGGTGGGGGGGGCGTGATTCTCCCTCCGATTACTTTCGACTATTAAAAAAGGCAATACCCCTCACAATTTCCAATAGAATGAGTCCCTTTTGAAGTTTTTACAACAACGCTTTCTATAAATACCTTATATGCTCTCAGGGCATAACTTATAACCTTAGCCCTGAGAGCTGTGGGGGTGGGGTTGTAATACTCAAAGACATAATTTCCAGATCCTTCAACTATGTTGAACTAAATCGCTATATCAAAATTTTGATTGGAAGTAATTGGGGAAATGATAGGCGTGAGGGGGCATTCGCCCTCCGATCAATTTTCACTATTAATAAGAACACTAGCCCTTTCAGTTCCTAATTGAATGAGCCCTTTTTGAAGTATCTACGACAACACTTTCCATGAAACCTTCTATGCCCCCAGGGAATAGCTTACAACCTTTGCCATGGGGGCTGTTGGGAGTTTGTCATCCTCAAAGACATAATTTCCAGACCTTTTAACTACGTTGAACAAAATGGCTATCTCGAAATTTCGATTGGATGTGCTTGAGGAAATGGTGGGCACGAGAGGGAGGTTAGTTGCCCTCCAATCACTTTCAACTTTAACAAGGGCACTAGCCTTTTCAATTTCCAATAAAATGAGCCCTTTTTGAAGTTTCTACGACAACATTTTCTATGAAAACCTTATATGCCCCCAGGGTATAACTTAAAACCCTTGCCCTGAGGGTTGTGGGGGAGGGGATATCATCCTCAAAGACATTTTTTCCATAAATGTAAATTACGTTTAATAAAATGGCTATCTCAAAATTTAGTTTGGATGTGTCTTGGAAAATGGTGGGCGTTAGAGGGGGGCTAATTGCCCTCCAATCACTTTCTACTATTAAAAAATGCACTAGCCCTTTCAATTTCAAGTCGAATGATCCTTTTTTGAAGTTTCTACGGCAACGCCTTCTATAAAAACCATATATGCCCCCAGGGCATAACTTATAACCCTTGCCCCGAGGATTGTAGGGGATTGTCCTCCTCAAAAACATATTTTCTATCTGGAAATCATTTACGCTGAACAAAATGGCTATCTCAAAATTTTGATTGGATGTGTTTGGGGAAATGATGTTTGTTGGGGGGGCCTAGTTACCCTCCAATCACTTTTGACTATTAAAAAGGGTACTAGCCACCCCAATTTCCAATCGAATGAGCCCTTCTTGAAGTTTCTACGACAATTCCTTCGATACGAAGTGCCTGGGTATGGAGAAAAAAAAACCACATTGTGCCTACATCGTTCTTTACTTAGGCAGCGCTAGCGCGCTGCCTATGAAAAAACTTAAATACCCCCTGGGCATAACTTATAACCCTTGTCCCTAATCTCTTGGGTTTGTTTTAACCCAAAAATTCTTGTTATATAATATTTAGACTATTTTGAATAGAATGGATATCTCAAAATTTCTATTAGATGCATTTCGGGACAATAAGACGTGTGTGTGTGTGTGTGTGTGTGTGTGTGTGTGTGTGTGTGTGTGTGTGTGTGTGTGTGTGTGTGTGTGTGTGTGTGTGTGTGTGTGTGTGTGTGTGTGTGTGTGTGTGTGTGTGTGTGTGTGTGTGTGTGTGTGTGTGTGTGTGTGTGTGTGTGTGTGTGTGTGTGTGTGTGTGTGTGTGTGTGTGTGTGTGTGTGTGTGTGTGTGTGTGTGTAAGTGTGTAGGGAGGGGGGTAGCTGCCCTCTGATCACTTTGACTCTTAAAAAGAGCAGTATAGCGTCTCATTTCCAATCCAAAGAGCCCCCTCCAAAGTTTATGTGACCATGCTTTCTATAAAAACCTTATATGCCCCCAAGGCATAACCTATAACCCTTGCCCTGAGGGCTGGGGGGATTTGTTATACTCAAAGATATAATCTCCAGACCTTTCAAATACGTTGAATAAAATGGCTATATGAAATTTTTCATTAGAAGTGTTTGGGGAAATGATGGACGTGGGGATGCATTTGCCCTCTCATTACTTTCGACTAATAAGAAATGCGCTAGTCCTTTCACTTTGCAAACAAACGAACGCTTCTTGAAGCTTTTAGAACAACACTTTCAATGAAAACATTATATGGCCCAAGGGCATAATCTCCGATCCTTGTCCTTAGGGCTCTGAAGGGTTGTCATCCTCAAAGACCTAATTTCCAGACCATGCAACTACGTTGGGCAAAATGGCCGTATCAGAATGTTGATCGGAAATGTTTGGGGAAATGATATTCGTGGTGGGGGGGGGGGCGTGATTCTCCCTCCGATTACTTTCGACTATTAAAAAAGGCAATACCCCTCACAATTTCCAATAGAATGAGTCCCTTTTGAAGTTTTTACAACAACGCTTTCTATAAATACCTTATATACTCTCAGGGCATAACTTATAACCTTAGCCCTGAGAGCTGTGGGGGGGGGGGTTGAAATACTCAAAGACATAATTTCCAGATCCTTCAACTATGTTGAACTAAATCGCTATATCAAAATTTTGATTGGAAGTAATTGGGGAAATGATAGGCGTGAGGGGGCATTCGCCCTCCGATCAATTTTCACTATTAATAAGACCACTAGCCCTTTCAATTCCTAATTGAATGAGCCCTTTATGAAGTTTCTACGACAACACTTTCCATGAAACCTTTTATGCCCCCAGGGTATAACTTAAAACTTTTGCCCTGGGGGCTGTGGGGCGTTTGTCATCCTTAAAGACATAATTTCCAGACCTTTCAACTATGTTGAAAAAAATGGCTATCTCAAAATTTCAATTGGATGGGCTTGAGGAAATGATGGGTGCGAGAGGGAGGTTAGTTGCCCTCCAATCACTTTCAACTATTAAAAACGGTACTAGCCTTTTCAATTTCCAATAAAATGAGCCCTTTTTGAAGTTTCTACGACAACATTTTCTATGAAAACCTTATATGCCCCAGGGTATAACTTAAAACCCTTGCCCTGAGGGTTGTGGGGGAGGGGATATCATCCTCAAAGACATTTTTTCCATAAATGTAAATTACGTTTAATAAAATGGCTATCTCAAAATTTAGTTTGGATGTGTTTGGGAAAATGGTGGGCGTTAGAGGGGGGCTAATTGCCCTCCAATCACTTTCTACTATTAAAAAATGCACTAGCCCTTTCAATTTCAAGTCGAATGATCCCTTTTTGAAGTTTCTGCGACAACCCTTTCTATTAAAACCCTATATGCCCCCAGGCCACAACTTACAAACCTTGCCTTGAGGCCTCTGACGGGGTTATCATCCTCTAAGACCTAATCTCCAAAACTTTCAATTCTTTGAACGAAATGATTTTTTCCAAAATCTTGATTGCTTGTGTTTGGGGAAATGGTGGGCGTGAGAGGGGGGTTAGTCGCCCTCCAATTATTTTCAAATATTAAAAAGGCACTAGCCCTTTCAATTTCCAATCGAATGAGCCCTTTTTGAAGTTTCTACGACAACGCTTTCTATACTAAAAAGACAACGCTAAAAGCTTATATGCCCCCAGGGCATAACTTACAAGCCTTGCCCTGAGGGCTGTGAGGGGGGGGGGGTGTAATCTTCAAAGACCTAATTTCCAAAACTTTCAGCTACGTTGAAAAAAAATGGCTATCTCAAAATTTCAATTAGATGTGTTTGAGGAAATGGTGGGCGTGACAGGGGGGTTTGTTGTCCTCCAATCACTTTCGAATATAAAAAGGCACTAGCCCTTTGAATTTACAATTGCATGAGCCCTTTCTGAAGTTTTTACGACAACGCTTTCTATAAAAACCTTATATTTCCCCGGGGCATAACTTAAAACCCTTTCCAAATCTTGGATTTGGAAAAATATAAATGTTTTTACTTTTAGAACTTTAATAAATCAAATAATATTAACATTTTGATTACTAAACATCAGTATATGTATATTAAACTGACAATGCACATTCATTTGTATTTTTTTTCAGTAGAGTGCAAATCATGTTCTGGCCTTGAAAAGGCATAGGGGTTTTGAGCCCAACTCATGTTAATTTCTGCTCGTTTTGAGTTTGACTCGGTTATTTATTGTAATTTCTGATCGTTTTGGGTTTCATTTATTTATCGATGCTGATTTGTGTTAGTTTCACGCTTGGTAGATTATTTGATTTTATTTTTGCTCAATTTTCGTTTAATGGAGTTATTTACTTTTCTTTGAAAAACTTATTTTGTGGAAAAAGTTTTTTTTAATTAATTTCTGTTCGTTTTATATTGACATAGTCGTTTCAGAGAAAAAGAAAATAATACTTTAAATTGTTTTGTATTTTTAAGAATTTATAGTTTGGCCTTCTATTTGTATCCTGGAGAAAAATTTTCATCAATTTTTAACAACATACACCCTCTTAAAAATCTGGATACAAATAGTAGTGTTTAATTTAGTTTCATATCTCCTCTAGTTGGCCTGAAATGGAAAACTTTATACCATTCGCAAAAAAATCTGTTTACTTTCCTTTATAGCTTGGATACATATACGCTATTTTGATTTGGTTAAATTTTCAGAGCAGAAGCAGCCCCGAAAGTTAGAACATAATACCCTCAGTCGTTCTCTGGATACTGCTGAGATCCCTTATTAGGAATTAGCATTAACACAGTGCGTTTTGATTTAATCTTATGGCAACATTTAGTTCTTAAACATAAAGTCAAATGGAAGGGTGGGCGTGGGAGGGGGATTAGTTTCTCTCCAATCTCTTTCGACTATTAAAAAGGGCATCAGCCCTTTCTATTTTCAATCGCAATTTGTATCGACAACTCCTTCGATACAAATTGTCCTGGTCTAAACAACAATAACAACAAAAAACTAATACATTATACCCATATCGATCTTTACTATAATTAAATTAAAAAAACAAGTTTTTTAAACTGAAAATAAAGAGCGACATTAAAACTTAAAACGAACAGAAATTATTCCGTATATGAAAGGGGCTATCCGCTCATCAACGCTTCGCTCTTTACGCTAGAGTTTTTTATTGTTTTTAAAAATAAATTTGTGAGACAGAGTCAAACTTTAGCGTAAAGAGCGAGGCGTTGATTAATTTCTGATCGTTTTTTAGTTAATGCAGCTTTTATTTGCATAAAAATTTTACTTTTCTTTTGCTAAATGGATGTCTTTACAAATTAACTTGCGTAACTAACTTCTATATTGGTATATTTATCTTCTGGCAAAAAATACAAAGTTGCAGATTTTTGCAGATATGAGCTTGAAACCTATGTAATGGGGTTTTCTGATACGCTGAATCTGACGGTGTGATTTTCATTCAAATTCTTTCACTTGTAGGGGATGTTTCCCCCCTCTTTAAAAAATCGAGTAAATTTTCTCAGGCTCGTAGCCTTTGATGAGTAATACTAAACTTAATAAAATTTATATATTTAGGATCAGCATTATAAACACATTCTTTTGATACATTTACATCAAAATTCCGTTTTTAAAAGTTTCGATTACTATTGAGCCGTATCGCTTGTTTTTTTATTGTTTTTTTATTACGTATATGTTATTACGTATATGAAGGGGTTCTCCCCTTAATCAATTTCACGCTGTTTACGTTAAAATTTAAAAAAAAATTTTAATTCACTAACCCCTTAATCACAAAGGTCGTTTAATTAGAATAGATAGCTTTTTTGAAAGCACTAAAAAAACTGTAGCGTAAAGAGCAAGATATTGACTTGGGGGAGAACCCCCTCATAAACGTTATAATTTCTGTTCGTTTTAAGTTATAATATTCCTTCTTACATTTCATTTGAAAAAAATTGTTTTTTTTTATTTAATTTCTGATCGTTTTTTAAATAATGCTTGAAAATCCGGCGCCCCCTTCATAGAAATGCCCCTTACCCCAAAGAAACATCCTCCACGGAAGTATTCTCCAGAGTAACCCCCTCCTCTAGCCCCCCCTCAAGAAAAAATCCTTCCTGAAAATGGTTGTATACTTCCCAATAACCAATAAATAATGCTGGCAAGTCCGGTGCCCCCTTCATGGCAATTTCCCTTCCCCCATAAAAACTTCCTTCATGAACAGATCCTCCAAAATAACCACCGCCCCACCCTTCCCTCCCACAACCAGCAAAAAAACCTCCTGAAAACTTCTGTATACTTCCCAATAACCAATACTATATGTTAACATTGGGTAAAGTTCATAACTTTTAGCCCTCCCTCTGGGAACTTCGGGGGATTAAGTCATCCTAAAAGACATATTTATCATATTTTCGACCATGCTGAACAAAATGGCTATCTCAAAATTTTGATCGGGTGACTTTGGGAAAAAAATAGGCTTGGGAGGGGGCCTCGTTGCCCTCCAGTTTTTTGGTCACTTAAAAAGGGCACTAGAGCTTTTAATTTCGATTCAAATGAGTTCTCCCACAATGTTCTAGGACCACTGGGTCGATACAATCACCACTGGGGGAGAAAAAAAAAAAAAAAAAACAAATAAACACGCATCCGTGATCTTTCTTCTGGCAAAAAATGTAAAATTCCACATTTTTGTAGATATGAGCTTGAAACCTCTACAGTAGGGTTATCTGATACGCTGAATATGATGGTGTGATTTTCATTAAGGTTCTATAATTTTTAGGGGTATTTCCCCCTTTTTTGAAAATCAGCCAAATTTTCTCAGGCACGTAACTTTTGATGGGTAGCACTAAACTTGATGAAAGTTATATATTTGAAATCATCATTGAAATCTGATTATTTTGATATATCTATTTGTATCAAAAACCCGTTTTCTAGAGTTTCGGTTACCATTGAGCCGGGTCACTCCTTACTTACAGTTCGTTACCACGAACTGTTTGAAAATGTCAAGCCTTCCAATCACTTTCGACTATAAAAAAGGCACTAGGCCTTTCGACTTCCAATCAAATTAGTCCTTTTTGAGTGTGTACGACAACACTTTCTATAAACACCCTATATGCCACCAGGGTATAAAATACAACTTTTACTCTAAGGGCTCTAAGGGTGGGTGTCATCCTCTAAGACCTAATTTCAAGAACTTTCAACTATGTTAAACAAAATGGCTATCTCAAAATTTTGATTGGATGTGTCTGGGCTAATGGTGGGAGTGAGAGGGGCGTTAGTCTTTCTCCAATCACTTTCAACTATTAAAAAACGCACTAGCACTTTCAATTTCCAATCAAATGAGCCCTTTTGCAGTTTCTACGACAACGCTTTCAATAACAACCTTATATGCCCGCAGGGCAGAACTTAAGATCCTCACCCTGAGGATCTTAATCACCTGAGGAGACCCCCCCATGGAGGGGGGGGTCTGTCATCCTCAAAGACCTAATTTCCAGAACTTTCTACTACGTTGAACAAAATGGCTATCTGGAAATTTTGATTGGATGTGTTTGGGGGAATGGTGGGCGTGAGAGGGAAGGTTAGTTACCCGCTAATCATTTTCAACTATTAAAAATGGCACTAGCGCTCTCAATTTCCAATTGAATGAGCCCATTTTGAAGTTTTTACGACAACTCTATCAATAAAAACCTTATATGCCCCCAGGGCATAACTTACAACCCTTGCCCTGAGGGCTGTGGGGGAATGTCCTCCTCAAAAATATAATTTCTATCTGGAAATCCACAACACTGAACAAAATGGCTATCTAAAAATTTTGATTGGATGTGTTTGGGGAAAAGGTGGGCGAAAGAGGGGAGCTAGTTGCCCTCAAATCACTTTTCACCATTTAAAAGGGCTCTAGACCTTTGAATTTCCAATCGAATGAGCCCTTTTTCAAGTTTCTACGATAAAGATTTCAATAAAAACTTATATGCCCCCTGGGCAGAACTTATAACCCTTGCCCTGAAGACTGTGGGAAGAGTGTCCCGCTCAAAGGTATAATTTCCTGAACTTTAACTGCGTGGAACAAAAAGGCTTTCTCAAAATTTTGATTGGATGTATTTGGGGAAATGGTGGGCGTGGAAGGGGTGTTATTTGCCTTCCAATTACTTTCGACTATTAAAAAGGGCACTAGCCATTTCAATCTCTAATCGATCGAGCCCTTTTTGATGTTTCTACGATAGCGCGTTCTATAAAAACCTTATATACCCTCAGGGCATAACTCACAACTCTTGTCCTGAGGGCTTTGAGGAGGTTGTCATCCTCAAAAACCTAATTTACAGAAATTCAAACTACGATGAATAAAAAGGCTATCTCAAAATTTTGATTGGATGCATTTGGGGGAATGATGGGCGGGGGGGGGCTAGTTGCCTTCCAATCACTTTCGACTATTAAAAAGGGTACAAGCCACTCCAATTTCCAATTGAATGAGTCCTTTTCGAAGTTTCTACGACAACTTTTTCGATCCGAAGTGCCCTGCTATAAAGGAAACAAATAATAGGGGCGTTTTTTCACTCATCAATGTGCTTAAGATCTTACATCTTTTGTCAGAAAACGCTTAAAATTGAAATCTTTTAACAAAGATCTTACATCTTTGGTTGTTTTTGTGCAAACGTCTTTCATCATTCTGCTCTGATCAGCGGTCTGAGAACAATGATAAGTAAATCATCAAAGTTCTCTCATCATTGCTCTATATGGCAGAACAGTGGCGGTCTTCAAACTTTTTGCTAACATCAGTGAGCTGTAAGATCTTAGAACAAAGATGAGTTAAAAAACGATAATCTTTGCAGAAAGATGTAAATCTTAGATGTAAGCTCTTAGTGCTAAAAAAAGGGCCTAATAAATGATAAATTTTGCCAACATCGTTCTTATATGCCCCCAGGGCATAAATTAAAACCCTTGCCCCAAGGGTTATAGGGGAGTGTCCTCCTCAAAACATATTTTCTATCTGGAAATCAACTACGCTGAACAAAATGGCTACCTCAAAATTTTGATTGGATGTGTTTGGGGGAATGATGGGCGTTGGGGGGGGGGGGCTAGTTGCCCTCCAATCACTTTCGAGTATTAAAAAGGGCACTAGCCCTTTCAATTTCCAACCGAATGAGCCTTTTTTGAAGTTTCTACGACAACGCCTTCTAAAAAAACCTTATATACCCCCAGGGCAGTAGAGTGCTCTGTTATACTTTGGGGAGATTATGTTCCTTCCTGTGCTATTTGGGGAGATTAAGTTCCTTGGTACCTTTCCAAGCAACGTGATTAAACACGTTTTGAAACTACATGCTATTTGCTTGATGCTCTGCACCTTTTCAAAGAGAGTGAGTTTCCTGTCACACCTATACTTCCTTGGTACCTTTCCAAGCAAAGTGGTCAGATACGTTTTGAAACTATAGTTGAGATTGTATAGTGCATGCAGAAAAACACTAGCTTAGAAATATAGGACTTTTTTCTCATGAGAAAGTTGGAGTTCAAGCATGATTTACTCCTCTCTCTCTCTATCCCACTCAATTTGTTGTTGGTAGCTCAGTTTCATTTTGGCGGTGAGAGCGTCAAAACATGAAAAAATGTTCCATACATATCCACTATGCATGTACACACTGGGCAGCGGGTCATCATGTGAGAATTGTACAATGATTGATGAGTATGATGAAAAGTGCAGATTATGCAACCCGTGTAAATTGCATAGAGGATATGCTGTACAAGTTAAAGGTTGTAATTCCTCTCTTGAAGAAGTGTGTGACTTTCATCCTAGAAGGCACCTATGCTCTAATTACCACTATGGTAAAAGTAACCAATGGGAGAATACATATCCTGGTATGATTGGAAAGAATCCTAAGCGTGATTTTAGTTTATTGCTAAGAGATTGGTATCGTCGTGGCTTTAGATTGTTCTGAGAGGAGGAACCGGGTCAGCGATTCAACTGTTGGAACAACAAAAGAATTTGGTTTCTACGTCATCGTTCTAAAGACAATGGGTACTATGATTATAAGACCCCTGATTTTATTTGGCTGTGACGGAATGTGATTCGCCAATTGAGGATAGTGTATGTGACATTGCTTCAAATAAGAAAATTGAAACATGTAAATTCTATAAAATGAATGAGAATAGTATCATCAACTATACAAAGAGATATGACAAGAGTGAAGTTACATTCTATTGTAGAAAATGCGACCCTGATATTGCAGAACATCAGGATCAATATACTGTGAATTCAGATAATGTACCTGCATTAGTTGTTGTCGACAAATACCTATACCTAGTAAAAGAGGAAATCTAAAGGGTAGAAAAGTCGTTTTGAGCATGTATATATATTTTTTTCATTTATTAATAAACAATTTCACATACATTTTTAGAACATTTTATTCGTAGGGCACTAAAATCAATATTAAACACACTTGTAAGTATATTTTCCACTAGAAAGTCGTTCAATCGAGGTAAGTCAACGTAGATGTCGAGAAACTGCTTGTAGGTATAGCCTCGACATCTGAACATGAACAAGAGTAATGCATGAAAGCCACATGTCTTAGTCGTTAAATCCTGTACTCTTTGTTGATTGGAATAATAGTTTTCCCACCGCTCTCAATAAAGTTGCTGATGTGTGGAGTGTAGAATTTATATGATAGGCCCAGAGGATAAAAAAATTCAATATTCTTCGCTGTTTGAAAGATACATAGCCAATGGCCTGTCTTCAAAGTCGATGGACTGCTATTAACAATGATTAGAGTATTGTTAACACTTGGAATTTTTTCAACGAAGTTCGACGGTATGCAATAGGACTTGTACTGGGACATGTATGGGTCCATATTAAATACGTTGATTATTTGGTTTGTGTTCATGGTGCTAGGTCTAGTAGAACACTGCCTTCGGGTGTGATTTCCCAATAGGTTTCAAATTCACTCAATGATATTAGCGTGATACTCTCAGTCAAAGCATTGGCAAATGTGCACTCTTAACGTACATTCCCTGTTCGTACTATGCTCATATCCTGGGTCCCCGACATGTCCAAAACAATTACACCATGAATTTTGGAAAACATTGAATCGGTTATTCCATTTTCAAATAGTTGGGAATCATGATCTAGGGATTGCATGGTCAACTTGTACAGAGTTCTATAGGATTTTATGTCAAATGATAGAGTGTACAGTGGAATACCATTCACTTTACACACAAGGCTAGATAGACCGAAAAAATTAAAATCATGGGTCGATTCAGTCCAGGATCTAACGGCACTGCCACTCTTCACAAAGGCCAAAGCCAATTTTGATGGGATTTCTCCATTGATAAATGATGAATCGGTATAGCTACGAGAGCCGGTGGCAATGTGACGTTGATTGGTGATTGTATGGGGGAAATGAAGTTTAATGTTGTTGCCATTGGCTCTTAGCTTTTCCACTGCCAATGCAACAGAGCTCATAACCTGTTGTTTTCGGACGTGGAGAATTGCCGTTGTGATAATGACATTTGCATCGGGTGCTGCCAAAGTGTTTTTCTCGAAAGAAAATTCGATGGGGCTAGTTACAACGTTATGTCAATCTTAACAATGGGGGGTAGCCATCAGGATATATTGAATCTCCCATGATTTAATTTTCTAGTTAAATGATACTCCGTGGTTACTGAAGTTGTTAACTTACCATCAGTATCAACATCTGATCGACATGCATAGCCCAATGATGGTCCTCTCAACTCCTTATATGCCTTTGGTGTCATCATCATAAATAGTATGTAGCTTGCATAGTTGGGTAAATTATTGCTAGTGCTCACCAATGTTCCATTAATAAATACATTAATTTGTTTGAACATATTATGTAGAATACAGTTTTGTAGGAGAGACCATCGGCAGTAGTTAAAGTTGTATTATCTGACTTTTTCTTCACCGCAACATTTAAATCAATAAATTTTGATGACAAATCAATGAAATAGTCTTCATTAGAAAATATTGGAAAGTTTATATTTTCCGAGAGGGGTTGCTGGGGGTGAAATTCTTCATAGTAGCCATACTTGACACTGACATAAAAATTTTCAGCATTGAACATATTCAACGAGGAACTGATTGATGGATATGATGCCTTGTGAGGGAGATAAGTCATCTTAAGAGAAGAAATCCTTCTTTGATCTAACAATCTTTTTCTTTTGTTCTTCTTATTGGTCTTCCTTGTTTTATTCCTGAAAGTCCTTGTTGATGTCCTTCGCTTCTCGCCTGGGTAGAGACTGATGAGTGAATGACGTGCACGCATCCTTTTCAATCCCTTCCCATTTTGCTGAGATTTTAATTGCTCACCAACAGCTCTTGCTGAAGATCTAATATTTTCTTTAACACTCTTCTTAAAATTTTTACCCGACCCCCAGTCCTGTAGTGTTGAGGCAGAAAAATTTGACGCAGCAGGTACAAGATATTTTTTTGCAAGGGGTAGTGCAGAAAAAATTAGCCTAGAAAACAAGCTACCAAGACCATAGCCAGACATTGTAGTACACCCCTTATAATAGTCCAAGCCATTGACTATTTGACGTGGACTCAGAGCACCAACAAAGCAATCGATATCGGGACAGACAAATGGAATTCATCTATTGTTCATTTTAGTAGGTGGTGTCACCGACAATGGGTCGAAAATGACATGTAATCACTGCTAAACCTTTTGTTATTGCTAGAGGATCACCCAATTCACTTCTTAGGGTTAACTGACAGAGTTCCAAATACAAAGTGTTTACAGGAACATACTGAAGATGCTTTATATCATAGTGATGAACAAGTTCATGAGTTGTTTTTCGTTATAGAACACGTAGGAGGGGGACATTTGAATTACCAACTCTCGATGTTTCCACAAAGGATGGATAGAGAAATATGCAAAAGTCTAAGGTAAAACTAGGGGGATAGACAGCAAAAATAACTTGATCCATCCCAATAATAGAAACACCACTTTCTCCATTGATCACATTCTATTTAAAGCCAAAATTATGTCTCAGACTATCTCTGAGAATAATTATTTCACTGTCAACAGGTGACGTAATGTAAATCCTATCGTGTTCCATTGAATAATTAAAATGGAATGTACCATTCCTACGATATGAGATTTTTCTATTGATTGTACGACACAAATCTGTCATATTATCATATTCTATATATATATCAATTTAACATGTGGATATTCGCTAGATTTAAGTGCTTCAACCCATTCATACTCAACAAAGAGTGACCAATCGAATGGTATAACTTTTATGTCATACACAAGATCCTTTCTCAGAATGTCATAGGTATTTTTGAGAATACAGTCGACAAGAGCCACTTCATACTTTCCGTCATCGAATTTGATGGCGGGGGAGAGTTTCGTCCAAAAATCACTTGTCTTATTCAAGTCGTTGTAGAGAGGATCGGAAACAATGGACATAATTGTTACACAGAAATCATTGGGCATTGTCAATATCTTCAACACTGATCCAATAATCGAAATCAGAGTTGTATCCTAGCCACCGAACAAGTAACTGTTTCTTGCCCCTGCGAGTACGAGTCTTTAATATCTTTTCAACTTGAAAGATTTCACTATTATTTTTGACTTTATGTAGTTCATAGTCATAAAAGCAGCCGAGAATTTCTTCATCCTTGGTATCTCACAAACGATAAGTTATGGGTCTTGTGTCTAGGATTTTTTCCACTTTAAATAGTTCTTTGGACCACAAGTAATTACCCTTTTAAAAACATTCGTTGTTCTATTAATTCGAACAGTACTACCAACATTGAATTTTTCTTCACAATCGTTTCATTGGAATATTGTTTAAGAAAGGTGTCAATTGTATCGTTATCAAAATTATGAACCTCCGTTGGGGTTGAATTGTACAATGATCGATGAGGGTGTTGATTATATATCAACATTATTTTATCCAAATCTTGAATAAAAGCAGCAGTATTTTTCAACGTATAATATCTTGAAATTAAAATTTGAATATATAATATAAAACGTCCAGCCAATACCGCGTTTATAACGCTTTGACCATGATCGAGCATTGTATTTTATTTCAATAGTACTTTTGCAACATGGGGATTAACAAATTCACTACCACGATCTGTTTGAATTTTTTTTAAATGAATCCTGTTCGAGAATACTTTCAATGTCCAAAGCAACTTCAACACTTCTCTTCTAGCACAATAGAATTGCATAGACATAGCAACTAAAAACATTGATTACAGGTAGAATTTAGTTTTACGGTGTATTTTAACGTCTTTGAATCTCATATAGAGTCAAGAGATCTGTTTGTATTATATGTAATGGGAAAAAGGCTTTCGTTTTTCGATAACGATTACCATGAAGTTAATTATATCTATGCAGAGGGTAACTCGATCCATTTTGTAGATAGTCTTGTATTCCTTTAGCGTGAGCATCAATGGCTTTGGAAACAGTGGTGAGGGAACTTAAACTTCCCACTTCACCAATATTTTCATAAGAACGTTTCAGAACTTCAACCATTTTGAATGTAAACGTGTAGTGTAACGTCCGTTACCCTTTTGTATACTGGTGGTTGGTGGTGGTGGTGACGTTGACTTGATTTGTCTTCGCTTTTGTCTAGCTATCAATGGTGTGCTGCTCCTCACCATTGTCAAGATTCCACTAGGTGTGCTAGTATTTTCCAAAATTGATTTAAAATCTTCTTCTGCTTCTTCATGTTCATATTTTAATGGTGTTGGTGCATGTTCGTTTATTTTTTTAGAATTTGCCTATTGCTAATAAGGCTTTTGGGGAAGTTTAATGTATTTAGAAAGTTGTATACATGATCGTCAAATGATAATAGTCCCTTACAATTTGTAACAATAACATAGATTAAATCAAGTAGATTATAGCTCTTCCCCTGAATTATAACCCCCTTCCCATTACTATCAACTTGAGGATAATCTTGACCACTTCCCATGAGATATGTTATGTGTCGTTTAATTTTTTCACGATATGAGTGAGGCATTAGATTTCCAATGCTCGACACAATTTTGAATCCAATTCCTCCTTCTTTAATTGTGTTCCAGCAGTAGAAGAAGTCTGAGGAGATGGTTCTTTTTTGTGATTAATACCACTGGTCTTCGCACGATAGGGCTTATGTTTGTCCACTCGGCGAAGTGCATCTTGAAGTAAAAGCAGTATTTTATCATCCTCAATATTCTCGTTGTCAATGAATTTACACAGATTGTCCTCAAAGTGGTCCACGGGTGAGAGAGCGAGTTCCATTGGAGTCAATTTATAGGGTTTTGCCATTCTCTAGAGAAAACTGTTTACAAGTCCAGCAATTATCGGTAGTAAAAGTGTAAAAAAGCTACCGCCCGCCTGAAGAAGAAGTTTTCTTTTAAAATTCTTTCCTTTGTTTTTAGAGGCCAATGTACGTACAATGGAACGATGTTGCTTTGCCTGTTGCTTAACTACTTCTGGCAGTGGAACATTGCCCTCGGTCAAATTTGAACAAAGTTCAGATATTACTTTAAATTGATACATGTTCCCTTCAACAGTTCACCTACAACTAACTGTAGACTTTAGTTGTCTAATGACTAAATAATTTCCCTACTAGTCCGTTTAAGAATAATGAGAAGAAGAAGAATCAATAAAGAATCATATTTCTTGTATTATAAGAAAACAGCACTTTACAGAAAACAAAGAAAATACACAAGATTTTTTTTTAATTTATTTATAATAAAAAAAACATTTATTTAAAAAAAAGTACTTTAATAAATATACTTTATTTATTTATTAAGAAAACATTTAATGAAAAAAATACACTTAGAATGATATCACTTTTTTTACACCATTTTTAATTTGAATGCAACATGTATATTTACAAAAGCACAAAAATCTGCTCTAAGTAAAAAAAAGATAACTTTGGTAGTGGTGGCGCGCCCCCCGCTGGCGGCCGGCTGGCTGAACCCCCCCTCCCCCCGGGCCGCGAGTACCCCCCCCTCCCCCCAACGGTTTCGGGAAATTTATTGGACTTTACTCAAACCGAGACTTTCCCTATGGCTAACACATTCGGCTCGGTCGGAAGTTAAATAGTGTCCCAGGGAAGGGTAGTCACACCGTCTTGGCAAACAAAAATCTTGTTAGAAATAGTATTCATGGCAATTTGTTCTGTGTATGAAGTGAATTTTCTGTAGTTTAGCGAACCAGGTGCCAACGATTTTACTTGTAGATTTGTATTTTCAACAATAAAATTTTTATATACGTCCATGTTAGAATTCTTATCCAAATAGCGTGTGGACATTACTTTGCAAGTTTTTATTATTTTAACATCATGTGCTTGAATAAAGTAACACTTTCAGACCTATAATAACACCATGGGAAATCATGTTGTGCCCCGTTTCTGATTTTAAAAATAAAGCTGATTTTGCAACTGATGTCTCAGTAGCTCATGGTAAAACTCCCTCCAAGTGGTGTAGACCATCAAGTATCTTGTGATTTCACTGTACAGTAAAGCATTAAGTAGAGTTGGGCTTTTTACTTTTATAAACTGAGAATCTGTGTCCCCATAGCAGACCAATACTTGCCCCTTCTCTGGCAACTGTACCCTAGGCACATTGTAGCAGAATTTCAACATGAGCTTTTTAGAGATCTCCAAGATCGCACTGCCTGCAGCAATATTTTTATTCAGGACAATGTTTCTTTTTTTCTAATCAATAGTACCATGTCCGGGTCAGTGATTGTAAAGGAAGTTTAGTTTGGATCCGCAATAATTCAAGCAAATTATTCATAATCGGTCAGGACATCGCAACGATCCCTACTGTGAGCTCTTTCACGCATTTTACCAAAAGCCAAATTTAAAATGAGCTTATAGATTTCTTTTTCGGTTTATGTCTGCGCTTCAGAAGGTTTCTTGGACAAAATTGTCAAAACCTATTTTCAGATAGGGTTTTTGGCTTAAATGGAGGGCTCTATGAACCTTTTTGATGTCAAAACCGTTGTTGCACATTTATTTTGAAGCCACAAGATGTACAACATTCTTTGGCAGTAGGTCGGCAATAAGTTTTTGTTTTGAAGGTGACCAATGCTATCCGTCCACCCGTATCAAACGTCTGTTGCGGGGGGCTCAGAAAATTCCTAGACAAAGGTCTATTGATGCATGGAAAAACAAAATCCTTTACCGAATCGTGAAGCTTAACTGGTATTTCCCCGTCAATTTCAAAAAACCATCCGACCGGCCCATTCTCCTCAACACTGTCAATGTTGGGGAAATTGGAGGCTTGAGGTTCATTGAGCCATTTATAGTCATCAGCAGGGTAGCGCATAATGGGACATGGCCGAGGGGTAGAGGGAATTCATATCAAGGAAATCTGTATCTGATTTTGTCCCCGTCTTCACTCCAGTTGGATCAGTTTCCAAGATACTATCCCCGTGGAAAACGTATCCACCCCTCATAGACCTCTCGATGAACAGGTGCTGATCGATGTCGGTGATCAGCCCGATTTTTCCCCGCTAATTTTTAGGATGAGGTCCATTACCAGATGAGGAGATGAAAAATAATATCCTAAATCAAAATTAAATTCCTTATATATTTTTTCCGTATTTTTACACATAATGTCTAACAAAGTTAAAACATCACTCAATAAACACAGCTTGCAGTAGTCAAACCCATTTTTACACCCTCCCTCTGCCAACACTTTTTTAGCAAAACTGTATTCAGCAGGGGTGCACCTACGATCGTGTAGACTGTCGTAAAACGATTCGATCGAGGGAATAGTTTCCTCGGCAAATCTCGACATGGAACAGTAATAATCATAAGGATATATGCCCTTGACCGTCAACAAATCATATAAAGGACACTCCCCCACAGCTCTCAGGGCAAGGGTTTTAAGTTATGCACTGGGGGCATATAAGGTTTTTAAAGAAGGCGTTGTCGTAGAAACTTCAAAAAAAAAGCTCATTCGATTGGAAATTCAAAGGGGTAGTGCCCTTTTTAATAGTCCAAAGTGATTGGAGGGCGACTAGCCGCCCCCCCCCCTTCCCCACGCCCAACAATACCCAAACACATCCAATAAAAATGTTGAGATAGCCATTTTGCTAAGCATAGTTGATTTCCAGATAGAAAATATAGTTTTGAGGAGGATACTCCCCCACAACCCTCAGGGCAAGGATTATAAGTTATGCCCTGGGGGCGTATAAGGTTTTTATTGAAATAAAAATACTTGATCGTAGAAACTTGAAAAAGGGCTCATTCGATTTGAAATTCAAAGGGCTAGTACCCTTTTAATAGTCGAAAGCGATTTCAGGGCAACTAATCCACCTTTCCCACCCACCTTTTCCCTAAACACATCCAATCAAAATTTTAGATAGCCATTTTATTCAACGTTGTTGAAATTTTCGGAAATTTGGTCTTTAAGGATGACAACCCCTCCCCCCCCCCCCACAGCCCTCAGGACAAGGATTTAAAGTTATCCCCTGGGGACATATAAAGTTTTTATTGAAAGCGTTGTCGTAGAAACCAAAAGGGCTCATTCAATTGGAAATTGAAAGGGCTAGTGCCTTTTTGAATAGTCGAAAGTGATTGGAAAGCAACTAACACCTCATCCTCGCCGACCATTTCCCAAACACATCCAATAAAGATGGAGATAGCCATTTTGTTCCACGCAGTTCAAAGTTCAGGAAATTATAAGTTTGAGCAGTACACTCCCCCCAGAGTCTTCAGGGCAAGGGTTATAAGTTATGCCCTGGGGGCATATAAGGTTTTTATTGAAATATTTGACGTAGAAACTGGAAAAGAATCATTTAGAATCATTCGATTGGAAATTCAAAGGGCTAGTGCCCTTTTTAATATTCGAAAGTGATTCGAGGGCAACTAACCCCCCCTCTCACGCCCACCACTTTCCCATACAAATCCAATCAAAATTTTGAGATATCGATTTTGTTCAACGTAGTTGAACGTTCTGAAAATTAGGTCTTTTAGGATGATAACCCCCTCAGAGCCCTCAGTGCAAGGGTTGTAAGTTATGTCCTGGGGGCATATGAGGTTTCTATAGAAAGTTGTAGCACAAATCATAGGCAGCACGATCGCGCTGCCTAAGTAAAGAACAGGGACACGCGAGAACGAGACAAGAAACGGGCACTAAGTAAAGAGGAGGAAACTCCCCCACAACCCTCAGGGCAATGGTTTTAAGTTATGTCCTGAGGGCATATAAGAACGATGTTGGCACAATGTATTGTTTTTAATTTTTTTCCTTTAGAGCAGGGCACTTCATATCAAAGAAGTTGTTGTAGAAACTTTGAAAAGGACTCATTCAATTGGAAATTGGAGTGGCTTGTGCCGTTTTTAATAGTCAAAAGTGATTTGAAGGCAATTAACACCCCTTCCACGGCCACCATTTCACGAAACACATCCAATCAAAATTTTAAGATAGCCATTGTTCAGCGTAGTTGATTTCGACATAGAAATTATGTTTTTGAGGACAGTTCCCCACAGCCCTAAGGGCAAGAGTCTTCAGTTATGCCCTAGGGGCATATAAGATTTTTATAGAAAGCATTGTCGTAGAAAGTTCAAAAAAGGCTCATTCGATTGGAAATTCAAAGGGCTGGTGCCCTTTTTGATAGTCGAAAGTGATTGGAGGGCAACTAACCCGCGTCTCACGCCCACCTTTTATCCAAATGCATCCAATCAAAACTTTGACATAGCCATTTTATTCAACGCAGTTTTAAGTTCTGAAAATTAAGTCTTTGAGGATGAAAACCCCCCTCCCCACAGCCCTCAGGGAAAGGGTTGTAAATTATGCCCAGGGGGCATATAAGGTTTTTATATAACGCGTTGTCGTAGAAACGTCAAAAGGGGCTCATTCAATTGGAAATTGAAATGGCTAGTGCCCTTTTTAATAGTCGAAAGTGATTGGAAAGCAACTAACACCCCTTCCTCACCGACCGTTTCCCAAACTCATCCAATAAAGATTGATATAGCCATTTTGTTCCACGCAGTTCAAAGGTTCAGGAAATTATACCTTCGAGCAGGACACTCCCCCCAGAGTCTTCAGGGCAAGGGTTATAAGTTATGCCCCGGGGGCATAAAGGTTTTATTGAAATATTTGACGTAGAAACTGGAAAAAGAATCATTTAGAATCATTCGATTGGAAATTCAAAGGGCTAGTGCCCTTTTAATATTCGAAAGTGATTCGAGGGCAACTAACCCCCCTCTCACGCCCATCTTTTCTCCAAACACATCCAATCAATATTTGAGATAGCCATTTTATTCAACGTAGTTGAAAGTTTTTGAAATTAGGTATTTAAGGAAGACAACCCCCCCCCCCACAGCCCTCAGGGTAAGGGTTGTGAGTTATGCCCTGAATGCATATAAGGTTTTTCTTGAAAGCGTAGAAACTTAAAAAGGGCTCATTCAATTGGAAATTGAAAGGGTTAGTGCCTTTTTAATAGTTAAAAGTGATTGGAGAGCGACTAACGCCCCTCTCACGCCCACCATTTTCCCAAACACATCTAATCAAAATTTTGAGATATCCATTTTGTTCAACGTAGTTGAAAGTTCTTGAAATTAGGTCTTTTAGGATGATCACCCCCTCAGAGCCCTCAGTGCAAGGGCTGTAAGTTGTGCCCTGGCGGCATATAAAGTTTAGATAGAAAGCTGTTATAGAAATATCAAAAAGGGCTCATTTGATTGGAAATTGAAATTGTGCTTTTTAATAGTCGAAAGTGAGTGGAAAGTAATTAACCCCCTCTTGCCCACCATTTTCTGAAAAAAATTCAATTGAAGTTCAGAGATAGCCATTTTGTCCAGCGTAGCTGAAAATTATGGAAAATATGTATTTAAGGATAACAAACCCCACAGAGCCTCAAGGGTAAAGGTGGTAAGTTCTGCCCTGGGAGCATATAAGTTTTTTATAGATATTATTGTTGTAAAACTTCAAAGGGGCTCATTCAATTTGAAATTGAGAGAGCTAGTGCCCTTTTTAATAATCGAAGGTGATTGGAGGGTAACTCAGCCCCCTCTCAAGCCCACCACTCCTCCAAATACATCCAATCAAAATTTTCATATACCCATTTCGTTCAACGTAGTAGAAAGTTTTGGAAATTAGGTGTTTGAAAATAACACCCCCCCTTCCAGCACTCAGGGCACGGGTTGTAAGTTATGCCCTGGGGGCATATAAGATTTTTATTGAAAGTGTTGTCGTAGAAACTTAAAAAGAGCTCATTTGATTGGAAATTGAAAGGGCTAGTGCGTTTTTTAATAGTGAAAGTGATTGGAGAGCGACTACCGCCCCTCTCACGCCTACCATTTCCCAAAACACATCTAATCAAATTTTGAGATAGCTATTTTGTTTAACGTAGTTTTAAGTTCTGGAAATTCGGTCTTAGAGGATGACAACCACCCTAACAGACCTTATGGTAAGGGTTGTAATTTATGCTCTGGGGGGCATACAAGCTGTATAGAAAGCGTTGTCGTTAGTAGAGATGCCCCTATTGACATGATCCCTCACCCCTGCTGCCACCTATAACTTTTTGCACACCCAAATAAGGGCATAGCCTCCCTAGGGAGAACACGTGGTTAATGGGGTCAATGACCTCTTTTTCCAATGTGTCAACAACAACAACATCGACCTTGACATTCGCTGAGAGCGTGCACTTACAACAACAACAACATCGACCTTGGAACACCTGTGCTGTCGACCTCAATTCACCTATCGTGAATCAATAATTCCCCTTAGAAACAACAAATTAATTCCCATTTCTTGACAGATCAATCAACCAATGACATTATCTGTCAGACTTTAAAAATTTTCGCATAGAAACGATTCTCCAGGAATAGATCCAAGTCATTAATGTCTTTGCCTCGGAAACAACGCTTTTGGTCGAACTCCAAAGGATATTAATAGCCAAAGGCCATGGAAACAATTCTCCAAGAAACATCTTAGCAATGAATTGTTTTAGCGCCGGAATCAGGTTTCTTATTAATTTGAAATGCATTAGCGCAGAGATGCCAAAACAAAAGGAACACGCTGAATTACGTTTAGGGATTATTTGGGTGAAACTGTTTTAGACAGGTTATGGAACTATTTCGGCGAAACAGTTAGAGACATTTTAAGCAATACGTAACTAAACTAGCATGGCAAATTGTTACGTATTGTTTAAAATGTCTCTAACTGTTTCGCCGAAATAGTTCCATAACCTGTCTAAAACAGTTTCACCCAAATAATCCCTAAACGTAATTCAGCGTGTTCCTTTTGTTTTTGGCATCTCTGCGCTAATGCATTTCAAATTAATAAGAAACCTGATTCCCGCGCTAAAACAATTCATTGCTAAGATGTTTCTTGGAGAATTGTTTCCATGGCCTTTGGCTATTAATATCCTTTGGAGTTCGACCAAAAGCGTTGTTTCCGAGGCAAAGACAGTAATGAGTTGGATCTATTCCTGGAGAATCGTTTCTATGCGAAAATTTTTAAAGTCTGACAGATGATGTCATTGGTTGATTGATCTGTCAAGAAAGGGGAATTAATTTGTTGTTTCTAAGGGGAATTATTGATTCACGATAGGTGAATTGAGGTCGACATCACAGGTGTTCCAAGGTCGATGCTGTTGTTGTTGTAAGTGCACGCTCTCAGCGAATGTCAAGGTCGATGTTGTTGTTGTTGACACATTGGAAAAAGAGGTCATAGACCCCATTAACCACGTGTTCTCCCTAGGGAGGCTATGCCCTTATTTGGGTGTGCAAAAAAGTTATAGGTGGCAGCAGGGGTGAGGGATCGTGTCAATAGGGGCATCTCTACTAACGACAACGCTTTCTATACAGCTTGTATGCCCCCCAGAGGATAAATTACAACCCTTACCATAAGGTCTGTTAGGGTGGTTGTCATCCTCTAAGACCGAATTTCCAGAACTTTCAACTACGTTAAACAAAATAGCTATCTCAAAATTTGATTAGATGTGTTTTGGGAAATGGTAGGCGTGAGAGGGGCTGTAGTCGCTCTCCAATCACTTTCACTATTAAAAAACGCACTAGCCCTTTCAATTTCCAATCAAATGAGCTCTTTTTAAGTTTCTACGACAACACTTTCAATAAAATCTTATATGCCCCCAGGGCATAACTTACAACCCTTGCCCTGAGTGCTGGAAGGGGGGGTGTTATTTTCAAACACCTAATTTCCAAAACTTTCTACTACGTTGAACGAAATGGGTATATGAAAATTTTGATTGGATGTATTTGGAGGAGTGGTGGGCTTGAGAGGGGGGCTAGTTACCCTCCAATCACCTTCGATTATTAAAAAGGGCACTAGCTCTCTCAATTTCAAATTGAATGAGCCCCTTTTGAAGTTTTACAACAATAATATCTATAAAAACCTTATATGCCCCCAGGGCAGAGCTTACAACCTTCGCCCTTTGGGCTCTGGGGGGTTTATCATCCTTAAATACATAACTTTCAAAACTTTCAACTACGTTGAACAAAATGGCTATCTCGAAACTTTGATTGAATGTTTTTCGGGAAATGGTGAGCGTAAGAAGGGGGTTAATTACTTTCCACTCACTTTCGATTATAAAAAAGCACAATTTCAATTTCCAATCAAATGAGCCCTTTTTGATATTTCTATAACAGCTTTCTATCTAAACTTTATATGCCGCCAGGGCATAACTTACAGCCCTTGCACTGAGGGCTCTGAGGGGGTGATCATCCTAAAAGACCTAATTTCAAGAACTTTCAACTACGTTGAACAAAATGGATGTCTCAAAATTTTGATTAGATGTGTTTGGGAAAATGGTGGGCTTGAGAGGGGCGTTAGTCGCTCTCCAATCACTTTTAACTATTAAAAAGGCAATAGCCCTTTCAATTTCCAATTGAATGAGCCCTTTTGAAGTTTCTACGTTTTCAATAAAAATCTTATATGCATTCAGGGCATAACTTACAACCCTTGCCCTGAGGGCTGTGTGTGGGGGGGTTGTCTTCCTTAAAGACCTAATTTCCAAAACTTTCAACTACGTTGAATAAAATGACTATCTAAAATATGGATTGGATGTGTTTGGAGAAAAGATGGGCGTGAGAGGGGGGTTAGTTGCCCTCGAATCACTTTCGAATATTAAAAAGGGCACTAGCCCTTTGAATTTCCAATCGAATGATTCTAAATGATTCTTTTTCCAGTTTCTACGTCAAATATTTCAATAAAAACCTTTTATGCCCCCGGGGCGCAACTTATAACCCTTGCCCTGAAGACTCTGGGGGGAGTGTCCTGCTCGAAGGTATAATTTCCTGAACCTTTGAACTGCGTGGAACAAAATGGCTATATCAATCTTTATTGGATGAGTTTGGGAAACGGTCGGTGAGGAAGGGGTGTTAGTTGCTTTCCAATCACTTTCAACTATTAAAAAGGGCACTAGCCATTTAAATTTCCAATCGAATGAGCTCTTTTTGAAGTTTCTACGACAACGCGTTATATAAAAACCTTATATGCCCCCCTGGGCATAATTTAAAACCCTTTCCTTGAGGGCTGTAGGGGGGGCATCCTCAAAGACCTAATTTCCAGAACTTAAAACTACGTTGAATAAAATGGTCATCTCAAAGTTTTGAGTGCATTTACCGGGAGAAATGTTGGGCGAGGAACACGGGTTTGTTGTCCTTTAATCCCATTCAAATTTCAAAAGGACCACTAGCTCATTATATTTACAATCGACTAAACCTGGTGCATAGTTTCTATAGTCGTGGTATCAATAAAAAACCTTATGTGCCCCTAGCGTTTAACTTAAGACCCTTGCCCTAAGGGCTGTGGGGAACTGTCCTCAAAAACATAATTTCTATCTGGAAATCAACTAAGCTGAACAAAATGGCTATCTCAAAATTTTTATTGTATGTGTTTCGGGAAATAGAGGGCGTGGAAGGGGTATTAGTTGCCTTCATTTCACTTTCGACTATAAAAAAGGGCACAACCCACTCTGATTTCAAATTGGATTAGCGTTTTTAGAAGTTTCTACGACAACTTCTTTAATACGAAGTCCCCTGGTCCAAACCAAAAAATTAATAAATAATACATTGTGCCAACATTATTCTTATGTGCCCCCAGGGCATAACTTAAAACCCTTGCCCTGAGGGTTGTGGGGGAGTGTCCTCCTCTTTACTTAGTGCCCGTTTCTTGTCTCGTTCTCGAGTGTCCCCGTTCTTTACTTAGGCAGCGCGATCATGCTGCCTATGATTTGTGCAACAACTTTCTATAGAAACCTTATATGCCCCAAGTACATAACTTACAACCCTTGCACTGAGGGCTCAGAGGGGGTTATCATCCTAAAACACCTAATTTTCAGAACGTTCAACTACGTTGAACAAAATCGATATCTCAAAATTTTGATTGGATTTGTATGGGAAAGTGGTGGGCGTGAGAGGGGGGGTTAGTTGCCCTCGAATCACTTTCGAATATTAAAAAGGGCACTAGCCCTTTGAATTTCCAATCGAATGATTCTAAATGATTCTTTTCCAGTTTCTACGTCAAATATTTCAATAAAAACCTTATATGCCCCCAGGGCATAACTTATAACCCTTGCCCTGAAGACTCTGGGGGGAGTGTACTGCTCAAACTTATAATTTCCTGAACTTTGAACTGCGTGGAACAAAATGGCTATCTCCATCTTTATTGGATGTGTTTGGGAAATGGTCGGCGAGGATGGGGTGTTAGTTGCTTTCCAATCACTTTCGACTATTCAAAAAGGCACTAGCCCTTTCAATTTCCAATTGAATGAGCCCTTTTGGTTTCTACGACAACGCTTTCAATAAAAACTGTATATGTCCCCAGGGGATAACTTTAAATCCTTGTCCTGAGGGCTGTGGGGGGGGGGGCGGGGTTGTCATCCTGAAAGACCTAATTTCCGAAACTTTCAACAACGTTGAACAAAATGGCTATCTAAAATTTTGATTGGATGTGTTTAGGGAAAAGGTGGGTGGGAAAGGTGGATTAGTTGCCCTGAAATCGCTTTCGACTATTAAAAGGGTACTAGCCCTTTGAATTTCAAATCGAATGAGCCCTTTTTCAAGTTTCTACGATCAAGTATTTTTATTTCAATAAAAACCTTATATGCCCCCAGGGCATAACTTATAATCCTTGCCCTGAGGGTTGTGGGGGAGTATCCTCCTCTAAACTATATTTTCTATCTGGAAATCAACTATGCTGAGCAAAATGGCTATCTCAACATTTTTATTGGATGTGTTTGGGGAATGATGGGCGTGGGGAGGGGGGGGGGGCGGCTAGTCACCCTCCAATCACTTTGGACTATTAAAAAGGGCACTACCCCTTTGAATTTCCAATCGAATGAGCTTTTTTTTGAAGTTTCTACGACAACGCCTTCTTTAAAAACCTTATATGCCCCCAGTGCATAACTTAAAACCCTTGCCCTGAGAGCTGTGGGGGAGTGTCCTTTATATGATTTGTTGACGGTCAAGGGCATATATCCTTATGATTATTACTGTTCCATGTCGAGATTTGCCGAGGAAACTATTCCCTCGATCGAATCGTTTTACGACAGTCTACACGATCGTAGGTGCACCCCTGCTGAATACAGTTTTGCTAAGAAAGTGTGGGCGGAGGGAGGGTGTAAAAATGGATTTGACTACTGCAAGCTATATTTGTCGAGTGATGTGTTAACTTTGTTAGACATTATGTGTAAAAATACGGACAAAATATATGGGGAATTTAATCTTGATTTAGGGTATTATTTTTCATCTCCTCATCTGATAATGGACCTTATCCTAAAAATTAGCGGGGAAAAAATGGGGCTGACCACCGACATCGATCAGCACCTGTTCATCGAGAGGTCAATGAGGGGTGGATACGTTTTTCACGGGGATAGTATCTTTGAAACTGATCCAACTGGAGAGAAGACGGGGACAAAATCAGATTCAGTTTTCCTTGATATGAATTCGCTCTACCCCTCGGCAATGTCTCATTACGCGCTACCCTTTAATGACCATAAATGGCTCAATGAACCTCAAGCCTCCAATGTCCCCAAAATTGACAGTGTTGAGGAGAATGGGCCGGTTTGATGGTTTTTTTAAATTGACGGGGAGATACCAGTTGAGCTTCACGATTTGGCAAAGGATTTTGTTTTTCCATGCATCAATAGACCTTTGTCTAGGGACTCTTTGAGCCCCCCGCAACAGACATTTGATCCAGGTGGACGGATTGCATTGGTCACCTTCAAAACAAAAAATTATTGCCGACCTACTGCCGAAGAATGTTGTACATCATGTGGCTTTAAAATGGATGTGCAACAACGGTTTCAACGTCACAAAGGTTCATAGAGCCCTCCAGTTTAGCCAAAAACCCTATCTAAAAACGTTTGTTGACACTTTTGTCAATAAACGTTCTGAAGCGCAGACAAAAGCCGAAAAAGAAATCTATAAACTCATTTTAAATTTGGCTTTTGGTAAAATGTGCGAGAGTGTTCGCAATAGGAATCGTTGTGACGTCGTGACCGATACCGAACAATCTGCTCGAATTATTGCCGATTCAAACTACACTTCCTTTACAATCATTGGCCCGGACATGGTACTATTGAATAGAAAAAAAGAAGCATTGTCGAGAATAAAAATATTGCTGCAGGCAGTGCGATCTTGGAGATCTCTAAAAAGCTCATGTTGGAATTCTACTACAATGTGGCAAGGGTACAGTGGCCGGAGAAGGGGCAAGTAGAAGTCTCCTATGGGGACACAGATTCTCTACTGCTAAAAGTAAAAAGCCCAAACCTAATTGATGATTTGGCGCACGGTGAAATCATCAGCTCGCGAATGGACTACACCACTTGGAGTGGGCTTTACCCAGAGCTAGTTAAACGTTGGGCGCCAAATCAGCTTTTATTTTTTAAATCAGAAACTGGAAGCGACATGATTTTCCGTGGTATGTTTGTAAGTCCGAAGGCGTACTTTATACAGACACACGACGAGGAAATCAAAAAACGTTGCAAAGGAGTACCCACGCGCTATGTGGATAAGAATTTCGACATGGAGATCTATAGGAATTGTATTGTTGAAAATACCATTCCACGAGCAAAATTGCTGGCAATTCGTTCGCTGAACTACAGGAACTTCACTGTAAATGTAGAAAAAATTGCCATGAGTACCATTTCCGACAAGGTCTATGTTTGTCAAGACGGTGTGACTACCCTCCCCCTGGGACACTATTTAACTTCCGACCGAGCCGAATGTCTTAGCCATAGGGAAAGTCTCGATTTGAGTAAAGTCCAATAAATTTCCCGAAACCGTCGGGGGGAGGGGGGGGGGTACTCGCGGCCCGGGGGGGAGGGGGGTTCAGCCAGCCGGCCGCCAGTGGGGGGCGCGCCACCACTACCAAAGTTATCTTTTTTTTACTTAGAGCAGATTTTTGTGCTTTTGTAAATATACATGTTGAATTCAAATTAAAAATGGTGTAAAAAAAAGTGATATTATTCAAGTGTATTTTTTCATTAAATGTTGTTTTTTTATAAATAAATAAAGTATATTTATTAAAGTGCTTTTTTTTAAATAAATGTTTTTTTTATTATAAATAAATTAAAAAAAAAATCTTGTGTATTTTCTTTGTTTTCTGTAAAGTGCTGTTTTTTTATAATACAAGAAATATGATTCTTTATTGTTCTTCTTCTTCTTCTCATTATTCTTGAACGGACTAGTAGGGAAATTATTTAGTCATTAGACAACTATAGTCTACAGTTAGTTGTAGGTGAACTGTTGAAGGGAACATGTATCAATTTAAAGTAATATCTGAACTTTGTTCAAATTTGACCGAGGGCAATGTTCCACTGCCAGAAGTAGTTAAGCAACAGGCAAAGCAACATCGTTCCATTGTACGTACATTGGCCTCTAAAAACAAAGGAAAGAATTTTAAAAGAAAACTTCTTCTTCAGGCGGGCGGTAGCTTTTTTACACTTTTACTACCGATAATTGCTGGACTTGTAAACAGTTTTCTCTAGAGAATGGCAAAACCCCATAAATTGACTCCAATGGAACTCGCTCTCTCACCCGTGGACCACTTTGAGGACAATCTGGGTAAATTCATTGACAACGAGAATATTGAGGATGATAAAATACTGCTTTTACTACAAGATACACTTCGCCGAGTGGACAAACAACAGCTCTATCGTGTGAAGATTGGCAGTATTGATATCAAAAAAGAACCATATCGGGATTCTGCTGCTGCTGCTTCTGAAATATATTTAAAGAAAATGGAATTGCATTAATCATTTTCAGGCGTTGAATATTTAGTACTCCAATTATATCGTGAACAAAGTAAACGACTCATAACATATCTCATGGGAGGTGGTCAAGATCATGTTCAAGTTGATAGTAATGGGAAGGGGGTTATAATTCAGGGGAAGAGCTATAATCTACTTGATTTAGTCTATGTTATTGTTACAAATCGAAAGGACTATTATCATTTGACGATCATGTATACAACTTTCTAAATACATTAAACTTCCCCAAAAGCCTTATTAGCAATAGGCAAATTCTAAAAAAAATTAAATGAACATACACCAACACCATTAAAATATGAACATGAAGAAGCAGAAGAAGATTTTAAATCAATTTTGGAAAATACTAGCACACCTAGTGGAATCTTGACAATGGTGAGGAGCAACACACCACTGATACCTAGACAAAAGCGAAGACGTATCAAGTCAACGTCATCACCACCACCACCCGCTAGTATACAAAAGAGTAGTGGACGTTACACTACGCGTTTACATTCAAAATGGTTGAAGTTCTGAAACGTGTCTTATGAAAATATTGGTGAAGTGGGAAGTTTAAGTTCCCCCACCACTGTTTCCAAAGTCACTGGTGTTCACGCTAAAACTGCACAAGGCTATCTACAAAATGAATCAAGTTACACTCTGCAGAGAAATCATAGACTTCGTGCTAATCATTATCGAAAAACTAAAGCCTTTTTCCCATTGCATATAATGCAAGCAGATCTCCTAACTCTAGATGAGATTCAAATACGTCACAATACACCGTACAAGTACATTCTACTTGCAATCAGTGTTTTTAGTCACTATGCATATGCCATTCCATTGCGCTCGAAGAGAGGTGTTGAAGTTGCTCAGGACGTTGAAAGTATTCTCGAAGAGGATTCGTATAAAAAAAATCAAACGGATCGCGAAACTAAATTTGTTAACCCCAATGTTACCAAAGTACTAGTGAAATATAATACACTGCTCTATCATAGTCATAGCCCTATAAAGGCTGCATTGGCTGAACATTGATAAGAACTATTCGACTTTTAATTTCAAGATATTTTAATTGAAAAATACTTATGCTTTTATTCATGATTTAGATAAAATCATGTCGATTTATAATCAACAACCTCATCGATCATTGTCCAATTCAACCCCAACGGAGGTTCGTACATTTTGATCATCATACAATTGACACATTTCTTAAACAATATTCCAATGAAACGATTGTCAAGAAGAAAAATTTAATGTTGGTAATACTGTTCGAATTAATAGAACAACTAATGTTTTTGAAAAGGGTAATTACTTGTGGTCCAAAGAACTTTTTAAAGTGGCAAAAATCCTAGACACTAAACCCATAACTTATCGTCTGCGAGATACCCAAGATGAAGAGATTCTAGACGGCATTTATGACTATGAACTACAAAAAGTTGAAAATAATAGGGAAATCTATCAAATTGAAAAGATATTAAAGATTCGTACTCGCAGGGGTAAGAAAAAGTTACGTGTTCGGTTTCTGAATACAACTCTAAATTTGATTCTTGGATCAGTGTAGAAGATATTCAAAATGCCCAAGGATTTCTACGTAACTTTTATGCCCAGTGTTTCCGATCATCTCTACAACGACTTGAATAAAACAAGTGATTTTTAGACGAAAATCTACCCCGCCATCAAATTTGATGAAGGAAAGTATGAAGTGGCTCTTGTCGACTGTATTCTCAAAAATACCTATGACATTCTGAGAAAGGATCGTGTATATGATATAAAAGTTATATTATTCGATTGGTCACTCTTTGTCGAGTATGAATGGGTTGAAGCACTTAAATCTAGTGAATTTCCTCATGCCAAATTGAAATATATTGAATGTGATAGTATGACAGATTTGCGTCATACAATCCATAGAAATATTTCATATCGTAGAAATGGTACATTCCATTTTAATTATTCAATGGAACAAGATGGGATTTACATTACCTCATCTGTTGACACTGAAATGATTATTCTCAATGATAATCTGAGAGATGTTCTTATCTTTAAACAGAATATGATCAGAGGGAGAAACGCTGGCAACCATTTATGGGATGGACCAAGTTATTTTTGCTGATCATCTAACTGGTTTCACTTTGCAGACTCGCAAAGTTCTTTATGCATCTACAGTGTAAACATGGAGAGTTGGTCAATCAAATTTCCTTCTCCTACGTGATTTTAAATGAAAAAAAACTCATGAGCTTGTTCATCACTATAATATAAAAATTCTCCAGTATATTCCTGTAAACACTTGGTATTTGGAACTTTGTCAGTTAACACTAAGAAGTGAATTGGGTGATCCTCTAGCAATAACAAAAGGCTTAGCAGTGATTAAATGTAATTTTCAACATATTGTTGGTGACACCACCTCACATAAAATTAACAATAAAAGGCTTCCATTTGTCTGCCCTGATATCGATTGTTTTGTTGGTGCTCTGAGTCAACGTCAAATAGGCAATGGATTGGACCACTACAAGGGGCGTACTAGAATATCTGTTTTTGGTCTTGGTAGCTGGTTTATTGGGCTCTTTCGTTCTACACTACCCCTTGCCAGAAAATATCTTGTACTTGATGCATCAAAGTTTGATGCCTCGATACCACCGGACTGGGAGTCGATTAAGAATTTCATGGAGAGTGTGAAGAAAAATGTTAGATCTTCCGTGAGAGCCATTAGTGAGCAATTAAAGTCTCAGAATAATGGGAGAAGATTGAAAAGGATGCATGCACGTCATTTACTCATCAGTCTCTATCTAGGCGGGAAGCGAAGGACATCAACAAGGACTTTGAGGAAAAAAACAACGAAGACAAATAAGAAGAAGAAAAAGAAAAAGGATGTTAGATAAAAGAAGTATTTCTTCTCCTAAGATGACTTATATCCACCACAGGGAATCGTCTCCATCAATGAATTTCTCATTGAATCTGTTCAGTGCTGAAAATGTTGATGTCAGTGTCAAGTATGACTGCTATAAACAATTTCATCCCAAGCAACCCCTCTCAGAAAATAAACACTTTCAATTATTTTCCAAAGAAGACGAATTAATTGATCCTTAATCAACATCGGTTGAGTTAAGTGTTGCGGGGAAGAAAACGTCAGTTACTAAAGTTCCAACTGCAGCCGATGGTCTATCCTTCGGAAACTGAGTTGTACATGACATATCCAATCAAGTGAAGGCATTCATTAATGAGACATTTTTGAGTATTAGCATTAACTTATCCAACACTGTAAACTATATACAATTTGTGATGATGGCCACCAGAGGCATACAAAGAGCTGAGAGGACAATCATTGGGCTATGTATATCGATCAGATGTTGATACTGACTGTGAGTTGACTACTGCAGTTACCCAGTATCATCTGGCTGGAAAATTACATCTTGAGATATTCAATATATTCTACTGATTACCCCCCAATGTCAAGGTTGACATAACGTTGTAACTAGCCCCATCGAATTTTCTTTCCAGAAAAATCCTTCCTGCAGCATCCGATACAAATATCATTAAGAAATCGACACTTATCCACATCTAAAAACAACAAGTTTTGAGCTCTGGTACATTGGCAGTGGAAAAGCTAAGAGCCAATGGCAACAACATGAAATTTCTTGTCGGCCATACAATCACCAATCAGCGTCATATAGCAACCGGCTCTCGTAGTTGTACTAATGCTTCATTTATCAATGGCCAAATCCCATCAAAATTGTCTATAGCCTTTTTGAAGAGTGGCAGTGCCGTTGGATCCTGGACTGAATCGCCCCATGATTTTAATTTTTTCGGTCTATCTAGCCTTCTGTGCAAAGCGAATGGTATTCCACTGTACACTCTATCATTTGACAAAAAGTCCTATAGAACTCTGTACGAGTTGACCATGCAATCCCTAGATCATGATTCTCAGCTATTTGAAAATGGAATAACCGATTCAATGTTTTCCAAAAACCATGGTGTAATTGGTTTGGACTTGTCGGGGACCCTGGATATGAGCATAGTACGAACTGGGAATGTACGCTTAAAGTGCACATTTTCCATTTCTTTGACAGAGAGTATCATGCTAATATTATTGAGTCAATTTGAAGTCTATTGGGAAACCACACCCAACGGCATTGTTCTACTATACCTAGAACTTAGAACACAAACTTAATAATCAGCTTGTATAATCTAGATCCGTGCAAATCCCAGTGTATGTCCTATTACATACCATCTATCTTTTTTAAATAAATTTTGAATGTTAAAAACGATTTTACCAATGTCAATAGTAACCTATTGATCTTAAAGACATGTCATAACTAATACTTCGCTCAGACAAAGAATAACGTCACATTTTTTGATCCTGTTGGTCTATCGTATAATCTTTGTACCTCACACATCAGCAACTTTGTTGAAAGTCGTGTCAAAACTATCATTTAAAATCAAAGGAGGGTGCATGAATTAACGTCGAAGACGTGCGGCTTTCATGCACTACTTATTTTCATATTTAGAGGTCGTGCCTATACTTACAAACAATTTCTCAATATCTACATTGATTCACCTCCATTGAACGACTTTCTAGTGAGCAATATGTTTACTAGCGTGTTTAGTATTGATTTTAGTACTATAAGAATAAAATGTGACAAACATTTATGTTAAATTGTTTATTAATAAATGAAAAATGTGTATACATGATAAACACGGTTTTTCTACTCCTTAGATTTCACCTTTTACTAGGTATAGGTATTTATTAAGAACTACTGATGCGGGTAGATTATCCAAGTTCAGAGCATGATGATCCTGTTGTACTGCGACTTCAGGGTCGCATTTTCTACAGTAGAGTGTAACTTTACTCTTATAATATCTCTTTGGATAGTCAATTCCACTGTTTTCATTCCTTTTCTCGAATTCACATGTTTACATTCGGCTCTCTGAAGTAATCTCGCACACAGGGTCCACAGGCAGTAAGTTGCAATCTGGCACTGTCGAATAAATATCTCTGAGCTTATAATCCTAGTAGTTATTGTCTTCATATCGATGAAGTAGAAACCAAATTCTTTTGTTGTTCTAACAGTTAAATCGTTGAACCGGCTCTTCCTTTAAGAAGAATCTAAAGCCAAGACCATACCAATCTCGTAGCAATGAACTAAAATCCTGCTCTGGACTCTTTCTAATCATACCAGTATATGTATTCTCCTTTGGTTATACTCGTCAAAGTGGTAATTAGAGCGTAGGTGTCCTCTAGAATAAGAATTAAACACCTCTTAAAGACAGTTTATACAGCCTTTAATTTGTATGGACTATCCTCTTTGCAATTCAAACGGGTTGCAGGATTCGCGATATTTATCATACTCATCATTCCCTGCAAATTTCTCTTCTAATGACCATCTGTTCAGTGTGTATATGCATAGCGGACATGTATGGAACATTTTTTCATGTGTGTTGACACTCTCACTGCCACAATGAAACTGAGCTACCAAACAACAACAAATTGAGTGGGATGGAGAGAGAGAGAGAGAAATAGAGGAGTAAATCATCCTTGAACTCCATCTTTCTCATGAGAAAAAAGTCCTAAATTCCTAAGCTAGTGTTTTTCTGCATGGAGTATACAATCTCAACTATAGTTTCAAAACGTGTTTGACCACTTTGCTTGGAGTGGTACCAAGGAAGTATAGGTGTGAGAGGATGCTCACTCTCTTTGAAAAGGTGTAGAGCATCAAGCAAATAGTATGTAGTTTCAAAACGTGTTTAATCACTTTGCTTGGAAAGGTACCAAGGAACATAATCTCCCCAAATAGCACAGGAAGGAACATAATCTCCCCAAAGTATAACAGAGCACTCTACTGCCCTGGGGGTATATAAGGTTTTTATAGAAGGCGTTGTCGTAGAAACTTCAAAAAAGGCTCATTCGGTTGGAAATTGAAAGGGCTAGTGCCCTTTTTAATAGTCAAAAGTGATTGGAGGGCCCCTAGCTCCCCCCCCACAACGCCAATCATTCCCCCAAACACATCCAATCCAAATTGTGAGGTAGCCATTTTGTTCAGCGTAGTTTATTTCCAGATAGAAATTATGTTTTGAGGAGGACACTCCCCCACAATCCTTGGGGCAAGTGTTTTAATTTATGCCCTGGGGGCATATAAGAAAGATGTTGGCAAAATTTATCATTTATTAGGCCCTTTTTTTAGCACTAAGAGCTTACATCTAAGATTTACATCTTTCTGCAAAGATTATCGTTTTTTAACTCATCTTTGTTCTAAGATCTTACAGCTCACTGATGTTAGCAAAAAGTTTGAAGACCGCCACTGTTCTGCCATATAGAGCAATGATGAGAGAACTTTGATGATTTACTTATCATTGTTCTCAGACCGCTGATCAGAGCAGAATGATGAAAGACGTTTGCACAAAAACAACCAAAGATGTAAGATCTTTGTTCAAAGATTTCACTTTTAAGCGTTTTCTGACAAAAGATGTAAGATCTTAGCACATTGATGAGTGAAAAAACGCCCCTATTATTTGTTTCCTTTAGAGCAGGGCACTTCGGATCGAAAAAGTTGTCGTAGAAACTTCGAAAAGGACTCATTCAATTGGAAATTGGAGTGGCTTGTACCCTTTTTAATAGTCGAAAGTGATTGGAAGGCAACTAGCCCCCCCACGCCCATCATTCCCCCAAATGCATCCAATCAAAATTTTGAGATAGCCTTTTTATTCATCGTAGTTTGAATTTCTGTAAATTAGGTCTTTGAGGATGACAACCTCCTCACAGCCCTCACGACAAGGGTTGTAAGTTATGCCCTGGGGGTATATAAGGTTTCTATAGAAAGCCTGATCTTAGTAACTTTAAAATGGTTTCATTCGCTTGGAGATTGAAATGGCTTGTGCCCTTTTTAATAGTCAAAAGTAATCGAAAGGCAACTAACACCCCTTCCACTCCCACTATTTTTCCAAACCAATCCAGTAAAAATTTTGAGAAAGCCATTTTGTTCCACGCAGTTAAAGTTCAGGAAATTATACCTTTGAGCAGGACACTCTTCCCACAGTCTTCAGGGCAAGGGTTATAAGTTCTGCCCTGGGGGCATATAAGTTTTTATTGAAATCTTTATCGTAGAAACTTGAAAAAGGGCTCATTCGATTGGAAATTCAAAGGTCTAGAGCCCTTTTAAATGGTGAAAAGTGATTTGAGGGCAACTAGCCCCCGTCTCTCGCCCACCTTTCCCCCAAACACATCCAATCAAAACTTTTAGATTGCCATTTTGTTAATTGTTGTGGATTTCCAGATATAAATTATATTTTTGAGAAGGTCACTCCCCCACAGCCCTCAGGGCAAGGGTTGTAAGTTATGCCCTGGGGGCATAGAAAGGTTTTTAATGAGAGAGCTGTCGTAAAATCTTCAAAAGGGTCTCATTAAATCAGAAGTTACAAGGACTAGAATTCGTTTTGATAGTCGTATTTAATTGGCGGGTAACTATCGCCCCTCTGACGCCCACCATTTTCCCAAAGATATCCGCTCAATATTTTAACATAACCAGTGTATTCAACATTGTAGAAGGTTTTGAAAACTAGGTCTTTGGGGACGACAGACCCCCCCCTCCATGGGGGGGTCTCCTCAGGTGATTAAGATCCTCAGGGTGAGGATCTTAAGTTCTGCCCTGCGGGCATATAAGGTTGTTATTGAAAGCGTTGTCGTAGAAACTTCAAAAGGGCTCATTTGATTGGAAATTGAAAGGGCTAGTGCCTTTTTTAACTGTCGAAAGTAATTGGAGAACAACTCACACTCCTCTCACGCCCACCATTTTCCCAGACACACCCAATCAAATTTGAAGATAGCCTTTTTGAGTGACGTAGTTGAAAGTTCTGGAAATTAGGTCTGAGAGGATGACAACCAATCTCATAGCACTTAGGGTAAGGGTTGTAATTTATGCCCTGGGGGCATATAAGGTGTTTATAGAAAGTGTTGTCGTAGACACTCAAAAAGGGCTCATTTAATCGGAAGTCGAAAGGTCTAGTGCCCTTTTTAATAGTCAAAAGTGATTGGAAGGCTTGACATTTTCAAACAGTTCGTGGTAACGAACTGTAAGTAAGGAGTGACCGGCTCAATGGTAACCGAAACTCTAGAAAACGGGTTTTTGATACCAATAGATACATCAAAAGAATCAGATTTCAATGATGATTTCAAATATATAACTTTCATCAAGTTTAGTGCTACCCATCAAAAGTTACGCGCCTGAGAAAATTTGGCTGATTTTCAAAAAAGGGGGAAAGACCCCTAAAAGCACTAGAATCTTAATGAAAATCAGACCATCATATTCAGCATATCTGAAAACTCTGCTATAGACGTTTCAAATACCCATGTGAATAACTGTGAAATCTCACATTTTTTGCCAGACGAAAGACCACGGGTGAGTCTTTATTAGTTTTTTTGTTTTTGGGTTCTTTCCCAGGGGGGATTGTATCGACCTAATACTCCTAGAATGTCATGGGAGGGCTCATTCGAACGGAAATTAAAAGTTCTAGTGCCCTTTTAAGTGACCAAAAACATGGAGGGCAACTAGGCCCCCTCCCACGCATATTTTTTCTCCAATGTCACCCTATCAAAATTCAGAGAGGGCCATTTTGTTCAAAATGGTCGAGAATATGATAAATATGTCTTATAGGAGGACTTATTCACCTACCGTCCCCCAAAGGAGGGATTAAAGTTTATGAACTTTACGCACTGTTAACATATAGTATTGGTTATTGGGAAGTATACAAAAGTTTTCAGGAGGTTTTTTTCCTGGTAGTGGGAGGGAAGGGTGGGTAGGGGGTTATGTTGGAGGATCTGTTCATGAAGGAAGTTTTAATGGGGGAAGGGAAATTGCCATGAAGGGGGCACCGGACTTGCCAGCATTATTTATTGGTTATTGGGAAGTATACAACCATTTTCAGGAAGGATTTTTTCTAGAGGGGGGGCTAGAGGAGGGGTTACTCTGGAGAATATTTCCGTGGAGGATGTTTCTTTGGGGTAAGGGACATTTCTATGAAGGGGGCGCCGGATTTCCAAGCATTATTTAAAAAAAGATCATAAATTAAATAAAAAAAAAACAAGTTTTTTCAACTGATATGTTAGAAGGAATATTAGAACTTAAAACGAACAGAAATTATAACGTATTTTAGGGGGTTCTCTCCCAATTCAATACCACGCTCTTTAAGCTACAGTTTTTTTTAATGCTTTCAAAAGAGCTATCTATTCTAATTAAACGACCTTTGTGATTCAGGGGTTTGTGAATAAATTTTTTTTTAACTTTTAACGTAAAGAGCGTGAAATTGATTAAGGGAGAACCCCTTCATATACGTAATAACATATACGTAATAAAAAAACAATAAAAAAACAAGCGATACGGCTCAATAGTAATCGAAACTTTTAAAAACGGAATTTTGATGTCAATAAATGTATCAAAAGAATGTGTTTATAATGCTGATCCTAAATATATAAATTTTATTAAGTTTAGTATTACTCATCAAAGGCTACGAGCCTGAGAAAATTTACTCGATTTTTTAAAGAGGGGGAAACATCCCCTACAAGTGAAAGAATTTTAATGAAAATCACACCGTCAGATTCAGCGTATCAGAAAACCCTATTACATAGGTTTCAAGCTCATATCTGCAAAAATCTGCAACTTTGTATTTTTTGCCAGAAGAAAAATATACGAATATAGAAGTTAGTTACGTAAGTTAATTTGTAAAGACATCCATTTAGCAAAAGAAAAGTAAAATTTTTATGCAAATAAAAGCTGCATTAACTAAAAAACGATCAGAAATTAATCAACGCCTCGCTCTTTACGCTAAAGTTTGACTCTGTCTCACAAATTTATTTTTTAAAACAACAAAAAACTTTAGCGTAAAGAGCGAGGCGTTGAGGAGCGGATAGCCCCTTTCATATACGGAATAATTTCTGTTCGTTTTAAGTTTTAATGTCGCTCCTTATTTTCAGTTAAAAAAACTTGTTTTTTTAATTTAATTATAGTAAAGATCGATATGGGTATAATGTATTAGTTTTTTGTTGTTATTGTTGTTTAGACCAGGACAATTTGTATCGAAGGAGTTGTCGATACAAATTGCGATTGAAAATAGAAAGGGCTGATGCCCTTTTTAATAGTCGAAAGAGATTGGAGGGAAACTAATCCCCCTCCCACGCCCACCCTTCCAATTGACTTTATGTTTAAGAACTAAATGTTGCCATAAGATTAAATCAAAACGCACTGTGTTAATGCTAATTACTAATAAGGGATCTCAGCAGTATCCCAGAGAACGACTGAGGGTATTATGTTCTAACTTTCGGGGCTGCTTCTGCTCTGAAAATTTAACCAAATCAAAATAGCGTAAATGTATCCAAGCTATAAAGGAAAGTAAACAGATTTTTTTGCGAATGGTATAAAGTTTTCCATTTCAGGTCAACTAGAGGAGATATGAAACTAAATTAAACACTACTATTTGTATCCAGATTTTTAAGAGGGTGTATGTTGTTAAAAATTGATGAAAATTTTTCTCCAGGATACAAATAGAAGGCCAAACTATAAATTCTTAAAAATACAAAACAATTTAAAGTATTATTTTCTTTTTCTCTGAAACGACTATGTCAATATAAAACGAACAGAAATTAATTAAAAAAAACTTTTTCCACAAAATAAGTTTTTCAAAGAAAAGTAAATAACTCCATTAAACAAAAAATGAGCCAAAGCTAAATCAAATAATCTACCAAGCGTGAAACTAACACAAATCAGCACCAATAAATAAATGAAACCCAAAACGATCAGAAATTACAATAAATAACCGAGTCAAACTCAAAACGAGCAGAAATTAACATGAGTTGGGCTCGAAACCCCTATGCCTTCTCAAGGCCAGAACATAATTTGTACTCTACTGAAAAAACTACAAATTAATGTGAATTGTCAGATTAATATACATACACTGATGTTTATTAATCAAAAGGTTAATATTATTTGGTTAATTAAAGTTATAAAAGTAAAAACATTTATATTTTTCCAAATCCAAGATTTGGAAAGGGTTTTAAGTTATGCCCCGGGGAAATATAAGGTTTTTATAGAAAGCGTTGTCGTAAAAACTTCAGAAAGGGCTCATGCAATTGTAAATTCAAAGGGCTAGTGCCTTTTTATATTCGAAAGTGATTAGAGGACAACAAACCCCCCTGTCACGCCCACCATTTCCTCAAACACATCTAATTGAAATTTTGAGATAGCCCTTTTTTTTCAACGTAGCTGAAAGTTTTGGAAATTAGGTCTTTGAAGATTACACCCCCCCCCCTCACAGCCCTCAGGGCAAGGCTTGTAAGTTATGCCCTGGGGGCATATAAGCTTTTAGCGTTGTCTTTTTAGTATAGAAAGCGTTGTCGTAGAAACTTCAAAAAGGGCTCATTCGATTGGAAATTGAAAGGGCTAGTGCCTTTTTAATAGTTGAAAATAATTGGAGGGCGACTAACCCCCCTCTCACGCCCACCATTTCCCCAAACACAAGCAATCAAGATTTTGGAAAAAATCATTTCGTTCAAAGAATTGAAAGTTTTGGAGATTAGGTCTTAGAGGATGATAACCCCGTCAGAGGCCTCAAGGCAAGGTTTGTAAGTTGTGGCCTGGGGGCATATAGGGTTTTAATAGAAAGGGTTGTCGCAGAAACTTCAAAAAGGGATCATTCGACTTGAAATTGAAAGGGCTAGTGCATTTTTTTAATAGTAGAAAGTGATTGGAGGGCAATTAGCCCCCTCTAACGCCCACCATTTTCCCAAACACATCCAAACTAAATTTTGAGATAGCCATTTTATTAAACGTAATTTACATTTATGGAAAAAATGTCTTTGAGGATGATATCCTCCCCCACAACCCTCAGGGCAAGGGTTTTAAGTTATACCCTGGGGCATATAAGGTTTTCATAGAAAATGTTGTCGTAGAAACTTCAAAAAGGGCTCATTTTATTGGAAATTGAAAAGGCTAGTACCGTTTTTAATAGTTGAAAGTGATTGGAGGGCAACTAACCTCCCTCTCGCACCCATCATTTCCTCAAGCCCATCCAATTGAAATTTTGAGATAGCCATTTTTTTCAACATAGTTGAAAGGTCTGGAAATTATGTCTTTAAGGATGACAAACGCCCCACAGCCCCCAGGGCAAAAGTTTTAAGTTATACCCTGGGGGCATAAAAGGTTTATTATAGAAAGCGTTGTTGTAGAAACTTCAAAAGGGCTTATTCAATTAGGAATTGAAAGGGCTAGTGGTCTTATTAATAGTGAAAATTGATCGGAGGGCGAATGCCCCCTCACGCCTATCATTTCCCCAATTACTTCCAATCAAAATTTTGATATAGCGATTTAGTTCAACATAGTTGAAGGATCTGGAAATTATGTCTTTGAGTATTTCAACCCCCCCCCCCACAGCTCTCAGGGCTAAGGTTATAAGTTATGCCCTGAGAGTATATAAGGTATTTATAGAAAGCGTTGTTGTAAAAACTTCAAAAGGGACTCATTCTATTGGAAATTGTGAGGGGTATTGCCTTTTTTAATAGTCGAAAGTAATCGGAGGGAGAATCACGCCCCCCCCCCCCCACCACGAATATCATTTCCCCAAACATTTCCGATCAACATTCTGATACGGCCATTTTGCCCAACATAGTTGAAAGTCTGGAAATTATGTCTTTGAGGATGAAAACCCTTCATAGCCCTCAGGACAAGGGTTGTAAGTTATGCCCTTGGGGCATATAAGGCTTTTATAGAAATCGTTGTCTTAGAAACTTCAAAAAGGGCTCATTCGATTGGAAATTGAGAGGACTAGCGCCTTTCTTATTAGTTGAAAGTGACCAGAGGGCAAATGCATCCCCACGTCCATCATTTCCCCAAACACTTCTAATGAAAAATTTCATATAGCCATTTTATTCAACGTATTTGAAAGGTCTGGAGATTATATCTTTGAGTATAACAAATCCCCCAGCCCCTCAGGGCAAGGGTTAAGGTTATGCCTTGGGGGCATATAAGATTTATATGGAAAGAATGGTCACATAAACTTTGGAGGGGGCTCTTTGGATTGGAAATGAGACGCTATACTGCTCTTTTTAAGAGTCAAAGTGATCAGAGGGCAGCTACCCCTCCCTACACACTTACACACACACACACACACACACACACACACACACACACACACACACACACACACACACACACACACACACACACACACACACACACACACACACACACACACACACACACACACACACACACACACACACACACACACACACACACACACACACACACACACACACACACACACACACACACACACACACACACACACACACACACACACACACACACACACGTCGTATTGTCCCGAAATGCATCTAATAGAAATTTTGAGATAGCCATTCTATTCAAAATAGTCTAAATATTATATAACAAGAATTTTTGGGTTAAAACAAACCCAAGAGAATAGGGGCAAGGGTTATAAGTTATGCCCAGGGGGTATTTAAGTTTTTTCATAGGCAGCGCGCTAGCGCTGCCTAAGTAAAGAACGATGTAGGCACAATGTGGTTTTTTTTCTCCTTATACCCAGGCACTTCGTATCGAAGGAATTGTCGTAGAAACTTCAAGAAGGGCTCATTCGATTGGAAATTGGGGTGGCTAGTACCTTTTTAATAGTCAAAAGTGATTGGAGGGTAACTAGGCCCCAACAAACATCATTTCCCAAACACATCCAATCAAAATTTTGAGATAGCCATTTTGTTCAGCGTAAATGATTTCCAGATAGAAAATATGTTTTTGAGGATGACACTCCCCCACACCCCTCAGGGCACGGGTTTTAAATTATGCCCTGGGGGCATATAAGGTTTTTATAGAAGGCGTTGTCGCAGAAACTTCAAAAAGGGATCATTCGACTTGAAATTGAAAGGGCTAGTGCATTTTTTAATAGTAGAAAGTGATTGGAGGGCAATTAACCCCCCTCTAACGCCCACCATTTTCCAAGACACATCCAAACTAAATTTTGAGATAGCCATTTTATTAAACGTAATTTACATTTATGGAAAAAATGTCTTTGAGGATGATATCCCCTCCCCCACAACCCTCAGG